>NW_027069733.1:542410-626286 GCF_002906115.3 Quercus suber
TTCAATCAGTTTTAGTCCACTTAAGTTTATTCGGTCTACTTTGATCCATATTGATCGGTCCAAAGAAAAGTGATTTACAAGTGAATAAATAAAGTCTTGATCTAATGGAATGGACGATTGTAGGTTTAATTCATCATAAATATATAGTAGCATGAGATTTGTAAAATTAGATTTTTTGTTATTTAAATATTAAAAAATACACATGCATAGTCTGTGTGTTTATCTAAGAGGGGAGAAGAAAATGAATACCATAATATAAGGTTTTTTTTTTTTTTTTTGCCGAAGAAATACCATAATATTAATTAGTTAATATATTGATACGGCAAAAGCAGCAATTTTCGCCCATGCTAATTCATATTCCTAGCTCAATAAGATACAGTGCAAGGATATTCTGAACTAGCTTCACTGTAAACAACATATATTTCCAACAGAATACATGTAGAGTGCAATTATAGCAGAGCAGAAAACTAGAACACGAAAGCAACAATTAAACAAAAACAATACAATGCAAACAAACCACCCATGAAAATATCACAACACAGAGTACCATCACCAAACAAACAATTATTTACATCACTACACATGGGCATCAGAGAATATGTTTGATGAATTGGTGTAAATATAACTAGATACCCTTCCTCAGTGTGTGGATCGGAGAAATTTTCGGATCAAGGAATACTCACTGTGCGTGGAGAGGTGGTGGAGCTCGGTGTGTGGATCGGAACTTGGAGGTTGGAGCTTGTCGGAGTGGGGATCGGAGCTTGGAGGTCGTCGGTCTGGACCGGAGCTTGGAGCTTGGAGATCGGAGATCGGAGCGGAGGTCTGGACCGGAAAAGCTTGGAGCGGATCGGACTTGGAGCGGAGGTCTGGACCGGAAAAGCTTGGAGCGGATTGGAGCCGAGGTCTGGACCGGAAAAGCTTGGAGCGGATCGGACTTGGAGCGGATCGGAGCTGATGTCTGGACCGGATCGGAGGTCTGAACGTGGAGCTTGGGTCTGGACCGGATCGGAGAGTGAGTGTGAGAGAGCTTGAGAGAGCTTGGAGAGTGAGTGTGAGAGAGAGAGCTTGGAGAGTGAGTGTGAGAGAGCTTGAAGAGTGATGCTGCGTGAGAGAACTTGGAGAGTGGAGAGAAAATTTCCGGAAATTGGTTTAAGGGAAAATAGGGGGTGAAATGAATTTCACCCAGCAGGGAGCGTTTTTTCGGTCAAAGCAGAAATTAATTTCCGTTGACCCAATTTTCCCAAGCACCCAAACACAGCAATTTTCCGGAAATTGATTTCCGGAAGTGGTTTGAAGTTGAAACAAACACAGCCTAAGGCTGTGTTTATTTTGGTGGTAAATGATTTCAGGAAATCATTTACCACCTCAGCCCATTGTTTGGAAGACAAGAAAAATAAGAATTTTTGAAAAATATGATTTTAGTTGACCAAATTTACTTCATTGACCTGAAAATGGTTTTACACTCTCATTTTTACTTCAAACTATTTTCGGGTCACGCACAAAAGAGAGAGAGCTAGAGAAACTCGAAGAAAGAAGAGCTCCATGCCGAGACCATCTGAGAAAGACGAGACTAGAGCTCCACACCGAGAGAGAAATCACCACCTCGCCAAGGAAACGCCGTTCCACCACTCAAAGATCGCAGCCTTCGCACCGGAGATCGCCGTTCCACACTGAGAAACCCAGAGATCGCAGCTTCGCACCAGAGATCGTCGTTCCACACCGGAGATCGCTGTTCCACACCGAGAAACCCAGAGATCGCAGCTTCGCACTGTTGATTTCCTGAGATCGCAGCCTCCGATCCAACCACCACACCGATCCACCCACGGTGAGTTTTCCTCACCGCCGTTCACCTTGCCTCTGATCCACATCCCGATCGGATCGCATTATATATATATATATAGATATTTATTTATTTATTTACAAAAATATTTATATATTTATTTATATAAATATTTATATATATATATATATTTATTTATTTATATAAATATTTACTAGAAAATCTGAGGATTATTTTAAAGAGAATGTAGGCATCTAAAAATTTGGTTTGAGACTTGCACAATTATTTAGGTACTCTTATAGGATTTGAATGCTGATGAGAGTGAACTTTTAAGATGTGAACTTTTAATTGAATGGTTGTTGACAAAGAGAAATAATTTGAATAACAAAATCATCAAAATTGCGGCTTGGAATGATTTAACGAACAAGGAACTAATGCATGGACCATAGACATTTCTTATTGTAATCATCACATTAAAGCTGAGAATGATGAAGAATAACTCCCACATTCTATAGAGGAACAAATTCTTTGTCTTAGAATTATTTCCAAATGGTCTGATGATAGAAATGCTTAGCTTAGTTGACAATGTTATCCGTTTGTGACTTCAACTAGGGTGCCTATATATGATCCATATTACATGGGGATCTGATTCACCACTAATATATTTTGATGTATTATAAAAATTGGATTATGATTTCTAGATTAAAGCCTTCTAAATTCATTAGAATATCTACCGTCATCAATTAATCAAAGTATACAACAGAGAGATTATCTATAACTACTTTTATAATGGTTGAAACTAATTCCATTAGGACTTCTTTTTTCTTCTCCTTTTTCTTTTTATTCACTTGGGTATGACCCAAAATGACAGAGCCCTTTGTTTGTGAGTAAGCCAGCATTTCTTCCACCTTCTAAAGTGACAAAGCAGTTAATAACAGAAAAAATTAAAAGTAACAAAGCAGTTTCATGAATGGACTATAGAGTTAAGTTTAGGGTAATCAATGTTTTTGCTGTGCTTTTGGTGAGAATTTGGTGAGAATTTGGCTACTTGGGTATGAAACTGTGAACGAAATTTTGGAGCTTGAAATTTTGCTGTGAGTTTTTTTAGAATTTGGCTAGTGGGGTTATGTGCAGAACTGTTGCTGTGATTTTTTTTTTTTGTTAAAATTTGGCTAGTTGGGTTATGTATTGAAATTTTGGAGCTTGACCTAGGATTGGTTTTTTTTTTTTTTTTTTTTTTTTTTTTTTTTTTTTGAATTTGGCTAGTTGGGTTTGGGTAAAATTTGGCTAGTTGGGTTTTGTGTATACGGTTTTGGAGCTTGATATGTATACTTTGATGTAGCAAATGTTATTATGTTGCCTATTGGGTTATGTATACTTTCAAGCTTGAGACATGACAAATTGTATGTTTTTTTTTAGCATTTGGTGTTATTATTTTCTTGCAATAGAATATGTGTGTTTTTAAATTGTATTGTGACGACTAAATTGAGACATGATGGTATTGTGATGATATCAATATACAGTTATCAATGTGATGGTATTGTGATGGTGTAAATATTGATTGTAAATAGAATGCAATGTGATTTGGTACTCGTTATAAATGTGATTTGAGATGTATGATGAGTTAGCTATTGTTGTGGGGAAGGACAAAGCCACGGGTGGCTTTTCGAAGTCCTATGTAGATATTGAGAATGAGCCAGATAATAGGGACAATGCTGAGTTTGTTGTAGACAATGTGGAGGAAGATGTGGCCGAAAAAGGGAAGAATGTAGTCGAGTCATCCACCACTGGGTTGGGAATTTCCAAGTCTCGCAAAAGAGGGCATGCACCTTCTAATGCTGATGATAGCGTGCTAACTGATCTGTCTGATCAGTTGAAGGAAATAGTTGTGGCTCTTAAAGAAATCAACCGAGGCCCGGTGGATTACACAGCTCTTTACAATAAGGTCATGGCTATGATGGCGGATGGGTATAGCGAAGAAATGCCCGCAACTGCGTTTGACCATCTGTGTGAAAATGAGAAGGTAGCACGGGGATTTCTAGCCAAGAATGCTAGGCTGTGAAAGATGTGGTTGGATAGTTTTTTTTTTTTTTTTTTCTCACAACTTTGACTTGTTTGTTTTATGTAGACTGTGACAGTAGCTTTAGGAATTCACTTTTGTTGTAGAACTAGTATTGACCTACTATTGTATTATATATGTAGTATTTTGTATTATTGGGACAATACAATTGCCCAAATTATGTATTTGTACTGTTCAGATACCACGAGTAGGTATCATTTTTGTACACCATGGAGGTGTAATGACAATGGTGAACGATTAATGTGGCTGTTTTTATATTAATATGATGGGTATATTTAAATGATTATTTTTGATGTTGAAGTGGATAATTATTTTTGTTATGTTACAGATATCTCTAGGCAATGCAGGTGCTTGAATTTGGATGATTAATGTTGATGTTGAAGTGGATGATTAGTTTTATATTGTTACAGGTTTGTCTAGGTAATGCAGGAGCAGAAATTTGTAAGGAATTTCATACTTTCTGTAAAATGATCCACAAACCAAACATGGGAATTGATTTTCCGTAAAAAACGAATTTCATTTTTCGTAAAATGTTTGATCGAGCCAAACATGAGAATTGATTTTCTGTAAAACAGAAAGCATTTTCCGTAAAATGTTTGACTAAACCAAACACCGGAATTGATTTTCTGTAAAATGATTTTCAAGACAGCTAAACAACCTGAATACATTTTTCTTTTTCGGAAAATAGAATTTCTGGAAAATATGTATTTTCTGGAAAACGTTTTACACGAACCAAACACAGCCTAAAGGCTGTAAGCCAGTAACTTTGTTTCAATTTCATATTTGAACTTAAGTCATCTATGCAGCCCAACTCAATGTAGATTCAGGTGACAATTATATCAAGAAATTGTGAAATTTTTGAGTTCCTAAATTTTTCATGATTTTGAGAGTGTGCACTGTGAAGTGTGAACTCAAGGAGCCGCGTTTGAATTAATTGGAAGAACTAGTTTCAAGTACAGTCAATAGTATTGTATGTTAAATATGCACAGCTAGAGACTGCACCCCATGATGATTTTTATGGCCACTGCTTTGACTCAATTTACAATGCCTTCACGGGACATAGCAATCAAAATGTAATTAGTAAGTTAGTCGGTAGGTATTGTATGTAAGATGATTTTAAAGAATATTATATTAGTATTATAGTATAATTATTATAAATTTTATTCCTAACGAGTTTATTATAAAAAATAATAATTATAAATTGTATACACATAATTATTATAATTATTCAATTAAAGTAATAAAATAAAACTTTAGAAGAATATTATAAAATAAAAGTTGACATAGAATATCTTTTTTTTTTTCCTTCATAATTTTAAAACAAAGTACACATCCTAAACACCTACTATTAATCATATCATTTACAAATTTACAAATCCACAACGTCCGACTTTAACATCAAAATCGTATTTGTCATCGTCACTCAATATAAAATACAAGTCTTTCATTTGTTGTAGCCAACTCATATGAGTTAAGATTAAATGAAATAATAATGTTAAAATTAGGTAGGTGTTGTTGAAATATATAGGCTTTGGTCAAATATTAGATTATAGGCCCGTGGCTTGCACGGCCTCCCTGCCTATGCGTGTCAGGTACAGAACATAATCATTAATTTTCCTACAGAGGTAATAGACTTGTGCTGCGCTGCCTTTGAGCACGTACGTCTTTCTACTTCGATGGCTTATTGGAGGTTTCATGTTTCATGTTTCATGTGGATGACCTACGTAGTACGTACTGGTAAATAATATTTATTTTTTCTATAGTCTTTTTTTTTTTTTTTTTTTTGGTGAAAAAAAATGGGGGTGTTTATAGTTGTATTAAACTCTCGGGCAGGGTGCCGGAATGGTAGAGGTGAGGATCGCGGGATCACTTGCCACCCGTGCAGGGAATTAACCCCACCAAGGATGCCCACCAACGAAAGGCCGTTGGCAGGACTCAAACCAAGCCTGACAAGCAGGGAAGCGAAGTCCTGACCAACTTTTGTATGGTGTACTTAGTTGAAATAGTGCTAATTAAAGTGCACCCTTTGTAGCCATTACTTGATAATTAATAATAATCAATATATATATATATATATATAACTAAAGCCTCCTAATTTTTTCCCAAGTTCCACAAATTTCCACTTTAGCATTATTTAAATCAAAAAACAAAAATTCCGATTTTATATTTCTAAAACCCAATAATAAAAAAATAAATACAAAATCTGATTTTAGGATTTTATATTTGTAAAACTCGATACATAAACACATACCCAAATTGTTTCAAACTGTTTCTCAGTCTCTATCTTTCACTCAAACACAAACATAAACATAAACTTAGCCCACATTTTTAGAGCTCTCACGTTTTTACACATTAGCTTA
Source organism: Quercus suber (assembly GCF_002906115.3). NCBI lineage: Eukaryota > Viridiplantae > Streptophyta > Magnoliopsida > Fagales > Fagaceae > Quercus > Quercus suber. The sequence goes on from NW_027069733.1 coordinate 548,631, forward strand.
TTAAAAAAATATATTTCTAACCTGAAATCCTCCACCACACTAACCCCAAACCTAACTCAACCTCTTTTTATTTAACTTATAATTCTACGTTCAGAGAGAGAAAAACAAAACCCTAAACTGAAAAATCTCAAAATTTCAGCAGTTTAATTTGAGATTTTTTTTTTTTTTTTTGATTTGTAGGTGGTCGCAAACCATTATGGAGTGAGCCAAGCTTCTTAGAGAGCAACCTTACTCCAAGGCTAAAGGTAATAAAAATTTTCCACCTTTTTGTTTTTTGTTTTTTTTTGTTTTGTTTTTTTTTTTTAAAATACGTGTTAGCTTTTGTTGGGTATGAATTATGAAAGGAGTTTGGGCAGAATTTTTTAAAAAAATCAATTTTCCCAGTTCTGGCATATTGGAGTTTATTGCATTGATTTTAGCAATGTTGATGATTTTTTTTTTAAGTGAATGCCTCAATGAAGGACTGGTAGGTATATATATATATTACTAATATATATAGAGAGAGATTAAAGATTGAGGAGCTGTAGTTTTTTTTCCCCCTCACCACTAATTTGAAAAGGGAAGAAAATCTTTTGGATATTTTTTTTTGTTAGTTTATTTCTTTTTCATGATTTCAAATCCTATTGAGAATCACTTTTGCTATGGAATACCAGACATATGTCACCATCAATTTATTACGAATATATTTGAATTTTAGCGTTCATATACAATGATGCTAGGTGTCATCAAAAACCCATAATAAATTACAATAAATAAAAAAACTAACACGTAAAACAATTGTAAACTTTGATTTATAACTTTGTTTTATTTTGTTTTTTATTTTATTTTATTGTTGGTATGTAAAGGAAAGGTCGGCTAAGAGGCACGAATTACATCTTTATAGATTTAAATTTTGATATAAATTATGAAATGTAATATGTTATTAGTAGCTCATCTTCAGCTTGAATTTAATACCTCACCCTTTATTTATTTATTTTTTCATATATATAATCTATTTGCATTTTTACTTGATTAATGCTCTTTTTTGCCTTTCAATTGGTACTTCTTCTTCTTTTTTACATTCATATATTTCAAAATCTATTCTTTCTAAATTTCTCCCATTTGTGTGTGTGATGAGTGTTTGTTTTGTTTATTGGCTTAAAAGTGTCCAAAGGAAGTTTTTAAGCTAGATGATTGAAGCAATCTTTACTCAATATTTTGTACATTTATTTGTCTTCCCTCTCTAACAAAGTCATTTTATTCATCTAAAAGTTGAGAGTATATAACACTAATGGTGTTAGAATTATCGCTATTGGTCTTAGTATTTTTTTTTTCCCTTTTAAGATTTAACTTTTATAAGTGAAAATTTACAACTTTTGTTCGACTCTTTCGTGCATTGCACAAGTTAGTGACTAGTTATTATTAATTAGCATGATTACTCATTTAAAAAAAATTATGATGCACTCTTGCTTGCTTTTAATATTTCAATTAAGAATTCTTGTTTTGCATGTATTGCAGGTCATATATTATGATAAAGATTTTTTTTCCTACTCTTTATGATAATGCCGAAAAATCACCAGTGAGCCGCACAGTTCTCGCACGCTCGAAACAGCACCTGCACAGTACAAAAACTGAAGACCTTAAGAGGAGCACCGGTGTGGTACCGGCCAAATACCCTCCGATGGTCAACTTAGAGAAATCTCTTGTTCATAACTCTAGAGTGCCAAAGCTGAGGTGAATTATGTGTACCTTGATTTGTGAGGGTATTGGGGCTTTTATAGTAGTAGAGGGTTGACATCTCTTCCTTGGGGTAGAAGTTTTTTCCTTATAGGAATCCTCATGGGCGTATATTGCGGAATCCTTTCCTTGTAGGAGATTAACACTAAGTGTTGGATACAAGACATTTCCTTATATACTCATGCGTGGTAGCCAAGTCAAGATTATATTAGAGCTGTCAGCTTTAGGGTTGTCGGCTTTCCACCCTCCTTACATTGACCTCGTCAGCTTAAAGCCGTAGACTTCATATTACAAGTCCACCAAGTGTGGGGCGCAAGATATTTCTTTATATATGCAAACATGGAGACCAAGCAAGAACACGTTAGGGTCGTCAGCTTCGCCTACTATCTCGTCGGGGTCATCAGCTTTGCCTACTATCTCGTCGGGGTCGTAAGCTTCGCCTACTCCCTCGTCAGGGTCGTCAGCTTTGCCTACTCTCTCGTTAGGGTCATCAGCTTCGCCTACTACTTCGTCAGGGTCGTCAGCTTCGCCTACTACCTCGTTTGGGTTATTAGCTTCGCCTATTCCCTTTAACTTAGTAGTGTCAGCTTTCCATTTATGACAAGTTAACCCTGTCTTCCTAAAGTTATTTGACTGCTATTTATGACAAGTGAGGCCGATGGGTCTATTTTGAACATCGCTTCATGATATTATATTCATGAGTATTTACATTCACAATTTTACCCTTATCAGCTGCCCTCCACTCCATGATCTCGTCAGCTTAAACTGACAGGTTTATGGAGTTTAAGTCCTTTTCATTTGGAAAATTCCAACTCGTCTCTTTAGTAGACTTGTTCATTTCGTTATCTTTTATGTTAAAACCATCGTCTTGTAATATTAGTCATATCCTCTGGTGGACGGACTTGTCAGCTTTATGGGCTCATCCGCTTTGGGGACTTGGCACAATCGTCCATTTCGTGGGTATTACTAATTAACTCGTCCAATCTGTAGACTTAATGATAAACTCGTCCACTTTGTGGGCTTAATAATTTTTCATTCTCTTAGGATGAGGTCATCCACTTTGGACTTATCAATGTCGTCCACTTTGTGGATTTAATAGAATCGTCCACCTTGTGGACTTTAATAAGGTCATTAGCTTGTGAACTTAATAACATATGGTTGTCCACTTTGTGTCCATTTTATGGACTTCATAATTTTTTCATCCTCCTGGGATGAAATTGTCCATCTTGTGGACTTATTAAGCTTGTCCATTTTATGGACTTGATAACATTTCATCCTTTTGAGATAAGGTCGTCCACTTGATGGACTGCATATTAGGGTCGTCTACTTTGTAGACTTGGATTCCTTCACTTTGTGGACTTGTTGAGGTGACTAAGTGTTGGTACCTCGTCATCTTGTGAATTGTCCACTTGGGGTCGTGGACTAATTGAGGTGACTAAATTTTGGTGCCTGGTCACCTTTTTGGTCGTCTATTTGTAGGCGACTTAGTATGGTGATCATCCACCCATAGTCGACTTCGATCATGCGTCTACCCGTAGGTGACTTAACGTAGTGACCGTCCACCCGTAGGTGACTTTGGCCATGCGTCTACTCGTAGGTGACTTAGCATAGTGATTGTCCACCCGTAGGCGACTTTGGCCATGTCTGAATAAACTCCTTTTATTATAATAAACCATGCATTTGTAGAAAAAGTAATTCTTAAAAAGAAAACGAAAACCTACCCTTTGGGCTTTAAAAGAGTTATTGTAGAAAAAACTAAAGTAAATAGAAAAATTGAGGAGTATAGCTCAAATTCACTAAGGTAAACTAGAAATAAAGGGGTGCTGCTCTTCATGCCATCCTTTTTACTAGTAGTACTTTCGTAGGTGCTTAGTGTTCCATGGGTGGTGTAGCTTCTGTTTGTCCAGTGTCTCTAGTTCTTGCCATCTTCCACCCTCTTTCCTGTCGCATATCCTCCTGCCTTTCTCTATTCTCTTGAGTCAGAAGCGCGTCTTCAGCATTCATGTACTTGGTTGCCCTGTAAAGCACATCTGACATAGTCTTCGGGTCGTTCTTGTATAGTGAAAATAGGAACGTACCCTTCCGCAGCCCATTTGTGAAAGCAGCTACAAGTATCTTGTCATCAGTTTCATCGATTGAAAGCGCCTCTTTGTTAAAGCGTGCTATGTAAGACCTTAGCGTCTCATCTTCCTGCTGCTTGATGCTTATCAAGCATACTGTAGACTTCTTATACCTGTGTCTCCCGATGAAGTACGAAGCAAACTGGGCACTTAGCTACTTGAAAGCATTGATGGAGTTAGGCGTCAGCTTACTAAACCATATCCTTGTGGGACCCTTCAGCGTGGTAGGGAAAGCTCTGCACATGATCTCGTCGAGTACCCCCTGAAGGTTCATCAGGGTCTTGAAGGACTCCAAATGATCTAGAGGGTCTTTGTTTCCGTCGTAGTTTTCCACCTGCGGCATATGGAACTTTGGTGGAAAGGGGAAGGAGTTGACAGATGCGGTGAACGGCAAGTCGGTTTGGTGGACCAGATCATCAAGGTCGCTGGACACCCATCCTTTGAGGGCGTTCATCATGACGTCCATCTGTTCCTTTGTCGCCTGCATCTCCGCGACAATGTGGGGTTGAGCCATATTAGTGGCGGATGGACAGCTCATATCTTGTTGCTCTAGTCTGCTTAGGGCATTACTACCTTCCGGCCCCTCTTGGTCTCTTCGCTTGGCACTGGTACCTTTTTGGTCCTCCTCTTGAGTGCCATGCCCTGCATTCTTTTGGCACAGCTGCTCTTCCAGATCGTTGTTTTGCTTAGTGAGGCGTTCCACGGCTGCAGTAAGAGTCTGCACCTGTCTCTTGAGTGCAGTTGGGTGTGGTTTATCTCCCTGAATGTTGTTGGTGGTCACCATCGAGCGAGTAAGTACCATGCAACTCTTTGTCCGGCAAGCGATAGTATGGCTTACAAGTCGTAAAAATTTCCCACAGACAACGCCAACTGATGATGCTGAAAAATCACCAGTGAGCTGCACAGTCCTCGCACGTTCAAAACAGCACTTGTATAACATAAAAGTTGAAGACCTTAAGAGGAGCACCGGTGTGGTACCGGCCAAATACCCTCCGATGGTCAAGTTAGAGAAATCTCTTGTTCACAACTCTAGAGTGCCAAAGCTGGGGTGAATTATGCGTACCTTAGTTTGTGAGGGTATTAGAGCTTTTATAGTAGTAGAGGGTTAACATCTCTTTCTTGGGTTAGAAGTCTTTTCCTTATAGGAATCCTCATGGGCGTATATTGCAAAATCCTTTCCTTATAGGAGACTAACACTAAGTGTGGGATACAAGACATTTCCTTATATACTCATGCGTGGTGGCCAAGTCAAGATTATATTAGAGCCGTTAGCTTTAGGGTCGTCAGCTTTCCACCCTCCTTACATTGACCTCATCACCTTAAAGCCGTAGACAGCTTCGCCTACTACCTCGTCAAGGTCGTCAGCTTCGCCTACTCCCTTGTCGAGGTCGTCAGCTTCACCTACTCTCTTGTCAGGGTCATCAGCTTCGCCTACTACCTTGTCTAGGTCGTCAGCTTCGCCTATTCCCTTCAGCTTAGTAGTGTCAGCTTTCCATTTATGACAAGTTAACCCCGTCTTCTTAAAGCTGTAGACGTCCTAAAGCTGTTTGACTGCCATTTATGACAAGTGAGGCCGACGGGTCTATTTTGAACGTCGCTTCATAGTAGTATATTCATGAGTATTCACATTCACAATTTTACCCTTATCACTTTATAACCTTATTTTAGACAATTTGAAGGAATTCTACATATGGCTAGAAGTGTCACTACAAAAAAACTTGTCCTACACTAGCGTTTTTTTCTAGCACCTTTCAAAATTGCCATAATAGGTCAACCTGTAGCAGCGCTTTTAGAAACCACTAGTATAGGTTGACCTATTACGGTAGTTTAAAGCCAGTGCTTTCCAAACCGTTGCTATATGTCTCCTATAGCGGTAGATTTCGAAACCGCTGGTATAGGTGGACCTATTATAGCATTTTAAAACTGCTGTTATAGGGTTGAATTTTCAATTTTTTTTTGGTAAACAGCCTATTCTGGCAGTTTTAAAACCGCTGCTATAGGTTTCAAATTAAAATAATTATTTCCCATTAATTATTATATTTTTTAATTGTTATTGTTACATTAATATTTTTATTTTTTATTTTATTTTAAATGACATATTACAGCACTTTTAAAAGCACTGTAATAAGGTTTTCTCTTTTCCTTCTAATGATGGCCTATTACAATGCTTTTAAAAGTGTTGTAATAGAGTTTACTCTTTTCCTTCTACAGATGGCCTATTATAGCACTTTTAAAGATACTATAATAGGGTTTACTCTTTTTCTTCTATAGATGACCTATTATAGCGCTTTTAAAAGCGCTGTAATAGGGTTTACTCTTTTTCTTCTGTGCATGACCTATTACAACACTTTTAAAAGTGCTGTAATAGGGTTTACTCTTTTTCTTTTGTGAATGACCTATTACAGCACTTTTAAAAGCATTGTAATAGGGTTTACTATTTTTCTTCTATAAATGTCTTATTACGGCAGTTTTAAAACTGTCGCTATTGGTTTTAAACTAGAATCTTTATTTTCAAATTATTATTTTTTGTTTTTGTTTTTAAAATAACCTATCCTAGCTGTTTGTTTGTCCTCTAAACCTAAAAAATGACTGAAATACCCCTTCAAAACCTAGAAATTGACAAAAATACCCCCGAAACCTTAAAAAAGAGCAAAATACCCCCTAAACCTAAAAAAATGACCGAAATACCTCTGAAATCTAGAAAATGATTGAAATACACCCAAAATATAAATATGACCAAAATCGCCATGAAACCTAAAAAATGTTCGAAATATCCCCAAAACTTAGAAATTTTGCAAAATACCTCATAAACCTAAAAAATGACTGAAGGTATTTTGGTCTTGGTGGTATTTTGGTCATTTTTAAGGTCTCGAGGGTATTTTGGTCATTTTCTAGGTTTCAGGAGTATTTTAGTATGTTTTTAAGTTTCAAGGGTATTTCGGTCATTTTTTAGGTTTAGGGGGTATTTTGGTCATTTTCAAGGCTTAGGGGGGTATTTAGGTCTTTTTTTTAAGGATTAGGGGGTGTTTCGGTCATTCGTTTAGGCTTATGGGGTATTTCAGTCATTTTTTAGGTTTCAGGGATATTTTGGTCATTTTTAGGTTTCAGCGGTATTTTGGTCATTTTTTGTGGTATCTTGGGTATTTTGTTCATTTTTTTAGGTTTCAGGGATGTCTTAATCATTATTTTAGGCTTAGGGGTATTTTTAGTTATTTTTTAGGTTTTGGGAGTATTTTGGTCTTTTTCAAGTTGTAGGGGTATTTTTGTTATTTTTTAGTTTTTGGGGTTATTTTGGTCATTTTTTAGGTTCCAGGGGTGTCATGGTAATTATTTTAGGCTTAGTGGGTTTTTTTGGCCATTGTTTTAGGTTTCGGGGGTATTTTGGTCATTTTCAGGTTGTAGTGGCATTTCAATCATTTTTTTGAGTTTTTGGGGGTATTTCAGTCAATATTTAGGTTTCGGGGGTGTCATGGTCATTATTTTAGGCTTAGGTGGTATTTTGGGTCATTTTTTAGGTTTCAGGGGTATTTTGGTCATTTTTAGGTCTTAGGAGTTTTTGGGAGTATTTTGGTCATTTTTTAGGTTTTGAGGGTGTCTTAGTCAATATTTTAGGCTTAGGGGGTATTTTCGGTCATTTTTTTAGGTTTAGGGGTATAGTTTTGGAACGGTCCAATGTGGAGAAAGTGGAGGATCGGGTCCACCGATCATGTTGCCTCCATTATTGCAGCTGGTACGTTGTTGCCATTGTTGTTGTTGAGGACTTGTTGGCTTTTGAGTTTTATGTTGGCATGGATCCCATTGGAATATAGTAGGCAATATATTTTTCATGAGAATATTGTAGGCAATATATGATATATTGCAAAAAATTACACTTAGTTGTTAGTTCTTTTTAAAAAAATGTCACATTTTATGTGGTTGTAATTTGATTAAAAATATAAAATAGTCCTTCTATTTGAAGTAATCCAAATGCTTGGAGCCAATACCCAATATTTTTTTTTCTTGATACAAAATACCCATGGGCCACAATAAAAAATATTCAAATTGTACTTGTAATTTCAAAAGTACTATAATTACAAATTGTACTTGTAATTTCAAAAGTGATAACAACGCATGTAATTTCAGATTTAATAATATTCCAGCTTTTAGATCACTTAATTTAAGTATATATAAATTAATTTTATATAGGACAAAAATACTTAGTATTATGATTGTTAAAAAAAAAAAAAAAAATTGCGAGGGCTATTATGGCGGTTTCAGAACTGTTGCAATAGGTCTTCATCTATTTTTGGTAATTATATATGTATGTGTATATATATATATATATATATTGTTTTTGAAATAACCTATCACAGCAGTTTTTAAAGAGCTAGAATAGGCTTCCTCATATAGAACATTCATCTATTTTTGGTAATTATATATGTATGTGTATATATATATATATATATATTGTTTTTGAAATAACCTATCACAGCAGTTTTTAAAGAGCTAGAATAGGCTTCCTCATATAGAACACCTATTATGGCAGTTTTAAAACCACCCCTATAGGTCTGAAGTAAAAAAACTAGGCTTCTAAAATTTTTTAAAAATTGAAATTATTGTGGCAGTTTAAAATTGCTGCTGTACATTTTTAGACCCCTTAAAACACAATCAGATTAACCTAGTTAATTAGTCAAGTGATTACTTAGTCAAATTAAACAGATTTAGGTTAACATAAATATATCATATCATTGTAAAGTGCGGAAAATAAAGAACACAACAATATGATAACCCAAGAAAACCAGACCGGTAAAAAACCTGGGGAGAATTTAACCTAGCTATCCTCAAGGTAAAATAAATCTACTTTGAAAGAATTGAAGTTTGCACAATAGCAACTTAGACCACTTACATCCTATTGCTACCTCGAGTAGGAAACTTACTAACGTGATAGCTCCGAGGCCATGGGCTACTTCTTTCTTGGATTCACAGCAAGCACAAGCACTACCGCTTGTATATCTTTAAGCTCTTGAATTTGCAACTGAATTTATCACCAAGCTCTTGACATCAATCTAGATCTTGATAACCCTAAGTGTATGCGAAGGCAAACATCTCTAGATCTCACAAAAGATTCACACACATAGCATAAAGAGTAACCTCTAAACATGGCTAGGGTTTCTCCTTTTATACTTAAGGCAAAACATAAAACCCTACACGTCAAATGGGCTTGGGCTGAGTTGGAAAATTCTACAGAAAAATAATCTGCACGAGCTTTAATCGATCGAGTCTAATTCTCGATCGATTGAGTCAGGCAGATTTACATAGTAAATCCTGCAGTTTACTCAATTCCAACTTTACACTTAAACATTACTTTGAGGAAGTCTAAAAGAAGACTAAATGTTTTGATCATGGTTTGCCAACATTACAAATTGAAGTTCTAATACATTTAAACCTAAAGTCTTAGAACCCAACAAACTCCCCCTTTGGCAATTTGTGACAAAACACAAACTTAAACAAAGTGCTCAAAGTTTACAAAAAACAGCCCATTACAAAAATATTGCCCAACAAAACAAATTCAACCTAACTACTATCTATCAGTTGCAAGTGTAGACAGCAGTACGACTAAATCAACATGTATATTTCTGAAACACTCAACAAACGCATAAACGCATGTGTGGAAAATACAAGTAAAACAAAATAACATCTTGATTTCACATAACACAAAATAAAGATATATATCATGAATAACCTCATAAATATAAATCATAAGCAATGTGAAACAAGAAACATATATAAATACATCATAGTATCTCCCTCTATCATGGACAACCCAAACAAAAACAAAAATACATCATGAGCCAAAAATGTAGATACAAAATGAAGCACCTAGATACAATCTAAAACTCCACAGCTCCAAACCAACAAAATCTCCACCAACAACAAAATCTCCTCTACATATGTACTCCCCCTTTTTGTGACGAATTGCCAAAGGGCATTCACTCATCATCAAAAGGAGGTGGCGGAGGTGATCCTCTAATACTCTCCAAATCTGCTCGTAAGGCACGAAACTCATCAAGCATGTGTTAGGATTAGTGCCCTTAAATCCTATTGTATGATGCTATGTATGATATTAAGTTTGACATTGTATATGATATTATGTATGACTTAATATTGTGTTTAATGAATTTTTTTTATTATTATCTGAAATAATGGTAACATGAATATTAGGACATTATCATTTAGTCCATGAAATGCATAGTATGTGATTTATGTGAAAAGTCACAAAAGATATAAATCACAAGTTCTTTGTAAACTCAGAATTATAGTTCATAGTCGGTGATGAAATTGGGCATTTCATTTGCAAAGACTATAACATATCAACCACGATGATTTGTCTTGATCATGGAAGTGGAGACTTCTAGTTGATGTGTTAATATGTTTTAAGAGTTAAGACATATTGAACTGGACCACTGTGAGATTTATTATTTTCCTAGTGACTATCATATGAATAATAAATCTCACGACTTGTATTTGCATGAACTCTTAATCCTGAGAGAATAATGGACCTGATCATGAGGTATAGGTTGCTTTGATATATCAGGAGTGAGATCTATAGTAATGGTCAAAACCCCAGTATATTGGGCAGCCACATTTAGTGTTGATGGAACATGTATTCTCAAGATGGAATTCATAGTCTCTTAACGGAGATATAAAGTATTCCCTTGAGATAAGTTTAATGAGTTTGTTATTCAGAGAGTTAGGCCTAACTACTTTAGTAAGACTAAAATATATATTTATGGAATTGGATTTCATAAATATATAACGAATAATATTAAAGGATTAAACCGGGTACTCAAGGATTAAGATGTAGTAATTTACAAAGTGGCAGTCTACATTAATGACTTTGTATTACTACGAATATTTTATGAAGGGGTTGCATGTATAATAAAGTCTTGGGATATAATTTATAGATAAGTCCTAGAGTGCAACTATATTTGTATAGTGGTATTAAATATAGTTAATTGTAACTTTGGACTTGTCAAGAGTTGACAGAAAAGCCCAAAGCCCATTGGAGCTAGTGTCTTATTGGTCCCTTTTAGTCCTACTCCAAGCCACACACTTAAGCCCAATTGGAAATGCCCAAATGGCCAGCCCAATTAGATAATTGGTTAGATACAAAGGGAAAAACGTATAGAATTTTCTGGGTGAGAAAAACAACATTGTAATGGTGTGGAAGTGAGTGTATGTCACTCTCTTATCATCCCTCTGTAACCAATTAAGAGTCCACACTTCTTGGTCGTTAGTGGAATTGGAGTGAAGATTAAAAGTATTCCTAAGTGCTTCAATATTTGGTTTTTTGAAATTCACCACTTTAAGGTACGCTCTCTTGTTCTCAAATTCTGAAATTTACTTAACGCATGTTGTCAATTTCGAACGATGTAGATCCGTTATTTTTCCGTTGCGTACATACTTATTTCCATCAAATGGTATCAGAGTGGTCATCAATTTCGAATTGTATAACATGTTTTGTGAATTTTGGAATTAGAATTTATAGTTTCATGTTGTTTGAAGATTATGCATTTAATTTTCTGCATGGTCGATGAAACTATGATGATAAAAACTGATATTGATGTTATGATGTTGTTTAAATTTGAATTTAAGCATGTTAAATTAATCTTTAAGACTTTAGCATCAATGAATTTCAGTTTTGATATCATTCTCTGACCATCATGTTCGTATGAAAGTTGTTTGTTCAAGAAAACACAAAGAAAACTGCCTTAGAAAATGTTTGGAAATTTGAGTTTCGCGATTTTCGATTGATCGAAAATCACTTTCGATCGATAGAGTGAGACAGTGATCAGACTTTTTAAATAGATTGATTTTCGATTGCTAGTCGATTGATCGAATTTGTTTTTCAATCAATCGAGAGGCAATCGAGTATCAATCGAACAAGTTAGAAGGTCAAGTGTGAATTTTTTAATTTTTTCGATCAATTAAGGGGCACATTCGATTGATCGAAAGAAATAAAATCAGAAATTTTTCTAAGTGTTTTCACATGTAAAAGTACTAAGACTATGTGTAATTAGATTATGCATGTTTTATAATTAAAAACCTTTCTTTAAAACATCTAGTGGGAGAGAGATACAAGGGTTGCATCTTATGGCTTCCATTGTCGGTTTAAAGTAGTGTGATTAAGCACCTCGCCTTGGCGTATATGCCTTGCTCCCTTCGAAGGGTGTTTGATTCATAATACTATAGGTTAAACTTCTTAAAGATAGATGAAATGTGTTTTAACATTAAGAACGACCACGCTTCCGTGGAGTTACTTGGTGATTCACATTGATTCTAGGCAATGGTGTACACTAGACTAAGTGTAATGTTAACCTCCCTTCGGAGCTATGTCATTATTACTTAGAGGCTGAAGGGAAAACGATAAATTATTTTTGTTTGGTAAGAGTTACCATGATAGCATTAATAATGAGAATGTTTCTCGCCTAATCATAGTGATTGGTATGACCTCGCTTCCGAGGAATATTAATTACGGGATTGGGTTGTCGTTGCATATATTATATTATGGTTTTATTAAGGTTCCATATTATATGTTTATATGCTAAATAGATAATGTCTAGTTTATTGATTATATTCATGTTTATTGTTTTCAGATTTAGAACATGGCATCATTTAGCCCACTTGTTACTATTCTTAATCAAAACAAACTGACTGAATCCAACTATGTTGACTGGAAAAGGAATTTGGACATCGTTCTTACTGTTGAAGAGCATAAGTATGTTCTTACTAAACCATGTCCTAGCTTTCCTTCATTAGATGCTCCTCTTGAGGAAAAACAACGATAAGACCGTTGGCAGAAATCTAATGAAATGGCCAAGTGCTACATCCTAACATCTATCTCAAATGTTCTACAGCATCAAATGTAGGATGTAGAACTAGTTTCAGACATCATGCTAAGTCTGAATGAGATGTTTAGTGAGCAAGGCCATTCTGCAAGGCAAGAGACCATGAGGCAAATTTATAATACCAAAATGGCTTAAGGTACTTCAGTGAGGGAGCATTGTCTTACAATGATCTCTAATCTGAATACATTGGAAGTTTTAGGTGCCGATATTGATGGAGAATCCCAAGTGGATATGATACTCTAGTCGTTACCAGAATCATTTAAGGAATTCAAACTTAACTATAATATGAACAAAAAGATTTATACTTTGTTTGAATTAATGAATGAATTGGTAGCGGCAGAAGTCATTCTTGGTACTTCCAATGTTGAAGCCAATGTTGGTGAAACTTCTACTTCTTAACCTAAGTCGAAAGGCAAGGGTAAGAAGAAGAAGAAGAAGAAGAAGGACTTCACCAAGCAAGAGGGTAAACAAATTGCCTTAGGGGTTGCTGATAAAGGAAAGAAGATCAAAGGAAAGTGTTTCCATTGTGGTAAGAAAGGACATTGGAAGAGAAATTGTCTAATATTCAAGGCTGCCAAGAATAAAGATATGATTAATACATTCCTTCTTGAAATATGTTTGGTACAAAATCCCACGGATTCCTGGTGTGTGGATTCAGGTTGTACTAATCATATCTGCAATTCCTTGCAGGGGTTCCAGGAGACCAGAAAGCTTAAAAAAGGGGAGTTGTTTCTTACTTTAGCTGATGGGAGCAGGATTCTGGTTGTAGCTGTTGGAGTGTTTAATTTATGTTTTAAATCTAGAGTTCTAATATTAGAAGACTGTTTGTATGTACCTAATGTTCGTAGGAATTTAATTTCTGCTACTTACTTAGGTAAACATGGGTATTGTGTTATCCTGAAAGACAATGTTGTAATAAAGAAGGACAAAATGTTTATCTGTTCTGGCAATATTGTGGATGGTCTTTATATTTTAACTCCTGATAAGCATGAATTATATAATTCTGAATTAGATAATAACTCTCATGTAAAATCATTAAAGAGAAAATTTCCTTCTACTAGTGATGCATATCTTTGGCACTTGCGTTTGGGTCATATTAATTCAAATAGGATTCAAAGACTGATCAAAGATGGACTCTTAGAGCCCATGGACTTTGATGAATTTCCAGTTTGTGAATCTTGTTTGGAAGGTAAAATGACCAATCGATATTTTAAAGCAAAAGGTAGAAGAGCTCAAGATTTGCTAGAGCTAGTGCATTTTGATGTATGTGGTCCTATGTCAATCCAAGCAAAAGGAGATTATGAGTATTTCATCAGTTTTACTGATGATTACTCAAGATATGGTTCTGTGTACCTAATGAGACGGAAGTCCGAAGCCTTTGAAAAGTTCAAAGAGTTTAGGGCTGAAGTAGAGAATCAATTGGGTAAACGCATAAAAGCCATTCGATCTGATCGTGGTGGTGAATATCTTTTTGGGGTTTTCAAGGATTACTTAACTCAAAATGAGATTGTATCCCAATTGGCTGCACCTGGAACTCCTCAACAGAATGGTGTAGCAGAAAGAAGGAATAGGACTCTTTTAGAAATGGTTAGGTCCATGATGAGTTACTCAACTTTACCGATTTCTTTTTGGGGTTATGCCTTAAATACAACAATACATCTTTTGAATTTAGTCCCATCAAAATCTGTTCCTAAAACACCCATGGAATTGTGGAGTGGGCATAAGCCTAGTATGAAATATCTCCACATTTGGGGTTGTCCTGCATATGTGTTAAAATGCAAGCTTGATAAATTGGAACCAAAATGAGGAGTGTGTTTGCTTGTAAGTTATCCAAAAGAAACTAGGGGTTATTTATTATATAGTCGTAAAGATAACAAAGTTTTTGTTAGTACAAATGCTAAATTCTTGGAAAATGACTATATGAATAATTTTACTCCTAAAAGTAGAGTTGTGTTGGCTGAAATAAATGAACCTGTAAATGAACAACCAATGGATGAAACTAGGGATGATGTGGCTGTATTAGATACACCACAAGATACTACTCATGACATGTCTAGTACACAGGTGCCTTGTCGTAGTGGGAGAATTGTTCGGCCTCCTATAAGATTCATAGATTTAGGAGAAACTTATGAAGCTATCTCAGAAGAGGCTGAATCGGATCCCTACACCTATGAAGAGGCAATGAATGATATAAATGCACATCATTAGGTCCAAGTTTTGAAATCTGAATTAGATTCTATGTATTCCAATCAAGTTTGGGATCTTGTAGAGGCGCCTAACGGCATTAAACCTGTTGGTTGCAAATGGGTTTACAAGAGAAAGAGAGGGATAGATGGAAAGGTTGAAACCTTTAAAGCAAGGCTAGTGGTGAAAGGGTATACAGAAAAGGAAGGTATTGATTATGATGAAACCTTTTCTCCAGTAGCAATGCTTAAATCTATCAGAATTCTCTTATCCATTGCTGCTTATTATGATTATGAAATTTGGCAAATGGATGTCAAGACTGCATTTCTCAATGGCAATCTTGAAGAGGAAATCTATATGTTGCAACCGGAAGGTTTCATAGCAAAGAACTAAGAGCATATGGTATGCAAGTTGAAAAGGTCCATTTATGGACTTAAGTAAGCATCTAGATCATGGAACATCAGATTTGATCAAGCAATCAAGTCATTTGGTTTTGAGTAAAATCTTGATAAACCATGTGTGTACAAAAGACATTGTGATAAAATAGTAATGTTCCTAGTGCTTTATGTTGATGATATTCTACTCATTGGAAATGATGTAGGGGTAATGTCATCAGTAAAGGTTTGGTTGTCAAGCCAATTTGATATGAAGGACTTGGGTGAGACTAACTTTATTCTAGGGATCAAGCTTTGGCGAGATCGCAAGAATAAGATGTTAGGCTTATCACAAGCTGGATATATAGATAAGGTTCTAGAACGGTTTAGCATGCAAAACTCCAAGAAATGATTACTTCCTTTCAGACATGGAGTTCCTCTGTCTAATGACCAAAGACCTAAGACTCAAGAGGAAGAAAATATGATGAGACAAGTTCCTTATGCTTCGGCAGTGGGAAGTCTCATGTATGCCATGCTTTGTATTAGACCACATATCTGTTATTCAGTTGGCATGGTCAGTCGATATCAATCAAATCCAGGACCAAAACATTGGCAAGTTATAAAGCATATTCTCAAGTATCTATGGAGAACAAGAGATTATATGTTTGTTTATCGAAGTGAGGATTTGATACCTATTAGCTATAAAGATTCAGATTTTCAATCTGATCTAGATTTTAGAAAATCCATATCAGGATGTGTTTTCACCTTGGGAGGTGGAGCCATAAGTTGGCGGAGTATTAAGCAATCTTGTATTGCAGACTCTACCATGGAAGCAGAGTATGTTGCTGCTTGTGAGGCAACAAAGGAAGCTGTATGGCTCAAGAAATTCCGTTCTGACCTTGGTGTAATGACAATGGAGCAAGTTCCAATCACATTGTTTTGTGACAATATTGGAGCAGTTGCACAATCTAAAGATCCAAGGAATCATAAAAAAGGAAAGCATATTGAGAGGAAGTACCATATCATTTGAGATATTATTGCTCGTGGAGATGTGGTGGTAGCAAAGATTGAAAGTGAAAATAATCTAGCAGGTCCATTTACTAAAGCTTTGCCTCAAAAGACTTTCAAGTCACATTTGGAGAGAATGGGAGTTAGATTAGTGCACAATAGTCTTTAGGGCAAGTGGGAGATTGTTAGGATTAGTGCTCTTAAATCCTC
This sequence comes from Quercus suber, assembly GCF_002906115.3. Lineage (NCBI taxonomy): Eukaryota > Viridiplantae > Streptophyta > Magnoliopsida > Fagales > Fagaceae > Quercus > Quercus suber. Next base: position 565,131 of record NW_027069733.1, read on the forward strand.
TTGTATGATGCTATGTATGATATTAAGTTTGACATTGTGTATGACATTATGTATGACTTAATATTGTGTTTAATGAATTTGTTTTTATTATTATCTGAAATAATGGTAACATGAATATTAGGACATGAATATTAGAACATTATCATTTAGTCCATGAGATGCATAGTATGTGATTTATGTGAAAAGTCAAAGAAGATATAAATCACAAGTTCTTTGTAAACTGAAAATTATAGTTCGTAGTCGGTGATGAAATTGGGCATTTTATCTGCGAAGACTATAACATATCAACCACGATGATTTGTCTTGATCATGAAAATGGAGACTTCTGGTTGATGTGTTAATATGTTTTAAGAGTTAAGACATATTGAACTGGACCGCTGTGAGATTTATTATTTTCCTAATGACTGTCATATGAATAATAAATCTTACGACTTGTATTTGCATGAACTCTTAATCCTAGGAGAATAATGGACCTGATCATGAGGTGTAGGTTGCTTTGATATATCAGGAGTGAGATCTATAGTAATGGTTAAAACCTCAGTATGTTGGGCAGCCACATTTAGTGTTGATGAAACATGTATTCTTAAGATGGAATTCATAGTCTCTTAACGGAGCTATAAAGTATTCCCTTAAGATACGTTTAATAAGTTTGTTATTCAGAGAGCTAGGCCTAACCACTTTAGTAAGACTAAAGTATATATTTATGGAATTGGATTTCAAAAATATATAATGAATAACATTAAAGGATTAAATCGGGTACTCAAGGATTAAGATGTAGTAATTTACAAAGTGGCAGTCTACATTAACAACTTTGTATTACTATGAATATTTTATGAAGGAGTTGCATGTATACTAAAGTCTTGGGATATAATTTATAGATAAGGCTTAGAGTGCAACTATATTTATATAGTGGTATTAAATGTAGTTAATTGTAACTTTGTACTTGTCAAGAGTTGACAGAAAAGCCCAAAGCCCATTGGAGCTAGTGTCTTATTAGTCCCTTTTGGTCCCACTCAAAGCCACACACTTAAGCCTAATTGGAAAGGCCTAAAAGGCTAGCTCAATTAGATAATTGGTTAGATACAAAAGGAAAAACGTACAGAATTTTCTTGGTGAGAAAAACAATATTATAATGGTGTGGAAGTAAGTGTATGTCACTCTCTTATCATCCCTTTGTAACCAATTGAGAGTCCACACTTCTTAGGCGTTAGTGGAATTGGAGTGAAGATTAAAAGTATTCCTAAGTGCTTCAATCTTCGGTTTTTTGAAATTCACCGCTTCAAGGTACGCTTTCTTATTCTCAAATTTTGAAATTTACTTAATGCATGTTGTCAATTTCGAACGAAGTAGATCTGTTATTTTTCCGCAGCGTACATACTTATTTCCATCAGCATGTCCACTAAAAGCTGACCATGAGCCGCCTAAACGGTCATGACAGTCTCCAACATACGACGAATGTCTGAATCATCTGAAGTAGAAGGTGGAGGAACAGTAGCAATAGCAGTAGTCAGATTGACAGATGCCTTAGTAGAAATATCACTTGGAGAAGAGGGAGAAGGAGGTTCGACACTAGAAGACTCAACTCTAGGGTGTTTAGAGCTTGCTTTCATTTGAGCAGCCCTCTGCTTAAGAAAGGTGGCACCTATAGGAGCTATGATATGAATAGGCTCAGACGTCGAAAACTGCTCTAATCCTAAATGCAACAAAATCTTATGAGTGAAAACAGGAAAGAAAAGAGCATGAGAAGTAGAAATACTTTTATGAACCTCAATCAAAGAAAGAATGAAAAGATAAGGAAAGCTCATAAGAGCATCTGAGACAAGGACATACAAAAATACACATCTCTCCAAAGGAATAGTGTGCATGTGAGAGATAGGCTAAATGGAATGGCAAGAAATATGGAAAAAGAGATAATGAGTCTCGGTCAACTCGTGAGAGGTGATCTGAGGATCAAAACCCTACTGGATAGAAGTACCAATAATAAATGACATAATGTCATCTAGGGGAGGAGACTTATTGTACGGATAAATAGGATGCTGGACTAGTGGCACCCCAAGAGTATCAGCCATTACTGAAGGAGTAATGGTGTACTCATCACCCAGTATCCAACTCTTCACCTAAATGTTGAAATCATAGGAGTGGACAGAGAGGTTTGAGTAGAACTCTCTGATCAAGGCAGCCGGAGGAGGATGTGAAATGTCCAACAAAGGAAGCCAACTCCTATGCTCAAAGTTTCTCCGAATCTCACCATCTACCTCATCTAACAAAACCTTCCTCTCAACCCATACATTCCTACGAATGTTCAACTGTAGGAAAATCCGGTTTTATATCTCATACAAAATACACAGCGGAAGCAAGAATCACAGATCTACTTCATTCATGAGAGGTAACATATAATCTTGAATTCTAGAATAAAGAATAGAAAGCATACCTTGGTGAGGTGAAATTCAAAACCAAAACTTAGAAATACTAGGGAACACTTTTAATCTTCACTCCAATTCCACTTGATGCCCAAGAAGTGTGGCTCTCAATTAATTTTCAAGGAGAGAATAAAAGAGTGTCCAACACCCACATACAAACCATTTCATGCTTTTTTATCTTAATGAAAGACTCATATGAAAAGACTTATGAAATTCTGTATGTTTCTCTCTTTATATATAACTGATTACCTAATTGGGCTAGCCTTTTGGGCCATTCCAATTGAGCTCTAGTATGTGGCTTGGAGTGGGACCAAAAGAGAACAAATAAGACTCTAGCTCTAATGGGCCTTGGGTTTTTCTGTCAACTCTTGACTAGTCCAAAGTTACCATTAATTATATTCAATACCACTATATGAATATAATTGCACTTTAGGCCTTATTAATAAATTATATCCCAAGACTTTATTATACATACAACCCCTTCATTAAAATATTTGTAGTAATACAAAGTCATGAAATAGACTGCCACTTTGAAGATTACTAAATCTTAATCCTTGAGTACTCAGTTTAATTTTTTATGTTATTGATCATATATTTAAGAAATCCAATTCCATAAATATATACTTTAGTAACTCCTTACTAAAGTGGTTGAGCTCAACACTTTGAATAACCAAATCCATTAAACTTATTTCAAGGGAATATTTTATATCTCTATTAAGAGATTACGAATTCCATCTTGAGAATATATGTTCCATCAACACTAAATGCAACTGCCCAATATACTGAGATTTTGATTGTAACTTATAGATCTCACTCCTGATATATCAAAGCAACCTATAGCTCATGATTATGTTCATTATTCTCTCAGGATTTAGAGTTGATGTAAATAGAAGTCATGAGATTTATTATTCATTTGACAGTCGTTAGGAGAATAATAAATCTCACAGCAGTCCAGTTCAATATGTCTTAACTCTTAAAACATATCAACATATCAACTAGAAGTCTCCACTTCCATGATCAAGACAAATCATCTTAGTTGATATGTTATAGTCTTCGTAGATGAAAAGCCCAATTTCATCTCCGACTATGAACTACGTTTTGAGTTTACAAGAAACTTGTGATTTATATTTTCTGTGATTAAATTACATAAATAACATATAATGCATCTCATGGACTATGATAATGTCCCATTAGTTCATTTATAGATAGTCTCATATAATTAAACAATTTAATTATTTATGATATGCCAATAAATTGGATTTTAGAGTATAAACCCCAACATCAACTTCTCATAAGTTTCCTGGTGTTTCTCACTATTGAACCTCTCACTATCAAAGGTGGGAGAAGAAGTAGAGGTGGAGGTCCTATGAGCTCTAGTCTTCCTAACCATGATGCTAAGGAGCAAAAGGACAGACATAAAAGAGACAGAGAAGAAAAAACAGAAAAACAAAGGGCAGAGTACAAGTTAGCATAAAAATATATAGTAATAACAATTCTATATGATGTATGAATAATATCAACATATGATGCATGCTTGAATGCAGTGAGAATAAGTTCAATTGCACTTTTAAAATCACAAAATTGGCTTGAACATAGAGTTTATAACAAAAACCCCAAATTTTGAAAAACCAACTATTAAAAATCCAACAAATTGACCAAATTGATCATTACACATGATAGAAAACATAAAATAATGATCAAATCAATCAATCTAATGAGCTAATTTCATCAAATTAAGCTCAATTGAACTAAATCCCCAAATCGGGTAGTTTCAAGCCTTAAAATTTTCAATTTTTCCCAAAACATCAAATTGATCAAATTAATTCACAAAGATCAATTTAATATTGTCCCACAACAAAAACCCATTGATCAATTTTCAAAAAAACGATTGAAATCATCAAAATTCCCAAATTTTCATAGGTTTGAAATTATCCCCAAAATGCATGAAAAAATGCATGAAATATGAAAATAAAAGAAAAAGGAATGGCAAAAAGGTCTTACCGGCCTTAGAAGACAAAAACCTTGCAAAAGATTCAAGGAAAAATGACAAAAATTTTGAATTGACTTCTTGACTGATCGAAGAGAGAGAGAATAGCCTTTGAAAAAGTTGAAAAAGTGATGAACACGTGAAAAGTTAAAGGTTTTTAAAAAACTTTCTATGTGATTTTCAATTGATTGAAAATTAGATTCGATTGATTGAAAATTACCTTCGATTGATCTAGAAGCAATCGAGCAGTGATCGAAACGGTTAGATTCAAACCAAAATTTTAATCGCATTTTCGATTGGTCGAGAAATAGGTTTGATCAATCGAAAATCTGGAAAAATCAAATTTTTTGAAAAACAGAGCAATTTTATGTAGAAACTCCTTAAAGCATAGTATTTTATGAATAAAATGCATGAGTATGAGATGAAATGCTTTTCAAAAACTCTTATATTGAACCTATATTTCCCAAAATTAAGATTTTCAATCAATTTTCCTTAAATCCTCAAACTTCAAACACATTTTGCATTTAAACTTAAGGAATTTTAAATCTTGGATGGCCAAAACAAAATCACACAAAATAACATGTACAAAGTTTAGCAAAGAGTAACTTGTGTAGTGTGTGCAACTAGCAAAAACTTGAGATACATGTGAGGTGATATGTGAATAGAAATCAATCACAATTTTTACAAAATTCATCACATAAATTTGAGAGAGACTATCACCTACATAGTTACATCATATAACTCCCACATCTCCTAAAATAAAAATTTGCAATCATGTAAGTTTCTTGATTTGCCTTATATTGTATACACCAATTTTATTTGATCAGAAACTTATTAATAATAGCCAGGATAATGGACACACCAATTTTATTTGATTGATTCAATTATAATCCAATAATGTACACACCAATTTTAGCAATTAAACCGAGGCTATACCTTATGTTCTTTTTGTACATGTGCTACACTTTCTCGAGAACAAAATTTTACGATATGCACTAAGGTGTTCATAATTGGTTAGTAAATAGTGGTGAGATGATTATTTATGCATTTCTCAATAAGTTCAAGTTCAACAATCAAAGGCATGTGATTTCAAGATCAAGATCATGTGATCAAAAACTATAAACATCTTCTCACACAACATGCACTACAGAGCTCAAACTAGTAAGGTGCAATAAAATAAGCTCATCCAAGCTAAACAAGGTACATAAACCCGTTATGTAAAGATAAATTGGCCAACCTTGATTTCAAATCCAAGAAATAATGCAAAACACATTTTACTTTTCTTTTCCCTTTTTTGTTTTTTTTTTTTTTTAATTTTTTTTGAAAAGAAATAACAAAAACAACCTAGAATGAAGTGCATGAATGTTATGCAATGCAAATCCTAGAAAAGTAAAGAAAACAAAACCAACAAAGAACAATGGTCACAAAGAATAAAGTGATGAAGTATAAGGACCATGTTAGAAAGACTCAATTAGATCCAGCCTTTTGCATCCAAAACTTTTTAGATGCAACTCTAGCATTAGAGTTGTTATTCACATTAGAATTCTGAGCAACTCCAGGATTGGAATAAAGGTTTAAACCCTTTACCAACTCACCAATAAGTACCATAGGATCTTGTGCTTAAGGCACAGATACTTTTAGCTTATTTGCTCACTTAGCAGCTTACAACTTGAAACAGTTTGGATGAATGTGCCCAGACTTTCCCAAAAAATGACAAACCCATGTAGGCTTATCATGCAACTTGCCCTTAGGAAGTGTAGAATTCTTAGGTTTGGACTCTTTAAGATCAACCCTAATCTTCCTAGGAGGTGTGACTTCTATAGTTTTAGCAGCCTCACTCACAGAGGGTTTGACAACCTCACTCATAGGCGGTTTAGAAGAAGGAACAAAGCTTGTGGAATGCGGTTCAGGCATAGAGATGCTTTCTACAAAACCTAAACTAGTTTTGTTTGAGGGAGACTTTTGAACACTCAGCATGTGATTAAGTTTGGAGTTTGTAAACCTATTAGTTTGTTCTCTAGCAACAGATTATTCAAGTTCCAATTTCTTAACTTTATCAAATAAAAGCATGTTCTCAGTCTTCATATTATTCAACAATTCATTAGCATCAAACAGTTTCACAAGCAAATTTTTCTTATTAAGTTCAAGAGATGCAATTTTCTTTAAGCCTAAATCAACACTCATAGCATCCTTTGCAGCAACTTTGTAAAGTTTATTGTAGGCTTCTTGTAAATCTACATCTTCAGAGAGTTCCTCATCAGAAGGGTCTCCTCAACAGCAACACTTTATTAACTACGGTAGTAGCAGTGAAAGTAATGAAGTTTCTATCCTTATCACTACTAGACTCATTGTCAGAAACTTCATCATCACTAAGGGTTATAGCCATAGCCTTACCCTTAGACCTCAAGAATATAGAACATTCAGATTTAACATGACCATACCTTTGACACCCAAAACATTGTTGACCTATAGAATTATTAGAAGGTTGACCTACTTTCTCTTTAGGTTTTTCAGTGTTGTTCACTTTAGTGGGAACATTCCTCCTAAATTTCTAGGTTCAGCATTGTTTTTACCCTTTGCCCTTCTATTGTTGTTCCTAAGAAAGTTTCTAAATTTCTTGGCAAGATAGGCAATCTCTATAGCAAAGAGTTCATCATCAAATCTATTCACATCAACATCATCAACAGACTTAAGAGCCATTGATTTGGATTTGCTAGTCTTAGGTAGGTCCAACTCATAGGACTGAAGAGATTCTACAATTTCATCAACAGGGATGGAGTCCACATCCTTACTTTCAGTGATGATAATTACTTTTGTTAGGACATATATGGTTCACTTGTTAAGAACATATGTCATTCTTTTATATAATTGGCTAATCTTTTGACAAAACGTACTTTACTTGTATTTGGGTAGATCTAGGATGTATTTAATACTTCAAGAAATATATTGTTCAAGTCTAGTATTAAAGTCATGAAGATTGGACCAAGAAACAAGTGAAGAAAAGCTATTCATTAAAGCTAGACAGATAGCTCGACACTTGCGAACAGATAGCTCGATAGTTGCTCGACACCTTTCGATAGCTGGCTATATATTGAGCTCTTAAGGTGTTTTTATTGCAATCTCGACACCTCCTCGACATCTAGCTATCTATCGAGATTTAATGAGGCTTGACAGATACTATCTATCGAGGTATCTATCGAGGTTACAAAAATCAGAATTTTCAAATCTGATTTTTGGGCCAGGCTTTTGTATTTGTGTATGGTTTTTTTTCTCACAACCCTAGACCTATATAAGGCTTATTTTAGAGGCCGTCATATAAGAGAATACAAGAAGAACATATGCAAAAGGTGACTGATACCTTATTCACTCTGAAAGAAGTTACAGCGTCTTTGCGCTTTAGGGTTTTGTAACCAAGTGCTTCTTGATCTTCATTGTTGATGAAGTGAAGAACTTTGCAGCCAACATTCTTCTTCCTCAAGTTGGTGAGTGAGTCACGTACTAGGATTCATGCAAAGGAGTTAGTCACATATTGGGATCCGTGCAATATCAAAGGGTGGCGTTCATATATTGAAGAGTTCAGAAGTTCTAAAGTGATAGAAGGTTTCTACTGTGAGTTCATCTACGGGGATTGTAAAGTCTGGGGACAAAGGTTTTGTACTAGATTTAAAACTTCTCTTTACTATAGTGGATTGCTTTTTGGGAAGGTTTTCTCCTAGGTTTTTTACTTTGAAACTAGTTTGTTTCATTGGATTTCCTAGGTCATCATATCATATCTTATTTATTTTTTCCGCTGCATGATTTTCACATGATATGATGTTTGTTTGTTTTAATGAGTTTTATTCATAATAAATCTAATTAACAACTTGGATTTAAAACTTGTTAATTTTATCAACCGGGGTCTAAATTTCCCAACAACTTTGGGTCTAAAATCCTTAATCAAAGATCTAAGAATCTTCCTAGCAATTTTAGGTTGATTATAGATTTCACCCAAGTTATATACAGAATTAACAATATCATTAAGCTTAGCATAGAATTCATCAAAAGATTCATCATCAGACATCCTAGTGCTTTTAAATCTAGTTATTAATTGCTGTAACTTATTGATTTTAACTGCCTTTGTGCCTTCATGCATAGTCTGGAGGATATTACAAGCAGTATGAGCAATCCCAACATTAGAGATTCTCTTAAATTCTTCCATAGAAACAGCATTAAAGATAGCATTCATAACTTTGCTATTAAAGGCGGCTGCTTCTTTTTGAGAAGTTTGCCACTCACTGACAGGAGTAGTGGGTTTCTCCCATTCGTATTCAACGAAATTCCAAACTTTCTCATCAATAGATTTTAAGAATGCTTTTATCTTTACTTTCCAATAAGCATAATTATTCCCATCAAAGTGAGATGAAATAACAAGAGAGTGACCGTGTTCCATGACAATTGGGGTCAAGGATCAACTCTTAGATCAAAGGATCTAAACACTAGAACTAACCCGCTTTGATACCACTTGTACGTTTTTAGACCCCTTAAAACATAACCAGATTAACCTAGTTAATTAGCCAAGTGATTACTTAGTCAAATTAAATAGATCTAGGTTAACATAAATATACCATATCATTGTAAAGTGCGGAAAATATAGAACACAACAAAATGATAACCCAGGAAAACCAAACTGGTAAAAAACCTGGGGAGGATTTAACCTAGTTATTCTTAAGGTAAAACAAATCCACTATGAAAGAATTGAAGTTTACACAATAGCAACTTAGACCACTAACATCCTATTGCTACCTCAAGTAGGAAACTTACTACCACGACTACGTGATAGCTCCGAGTCCACAGACTACTTCTTTCTTGGATTCACTGCAAGCACAAGCACTCCCGCTTGTATATCTTTAAGCTCTTGATTCTACAACTGAATTGATCACCAAGCTTTTGACATCAATCTAGATCTTGATAACCCTAAGTGTATGTAAAGGCAAACACCTCTAGATCTCACAAAAGATTCACACACACAGTATAAAGAGCAAGCTCTAAACGTGGCTAGGATTTCTCCTTTTATATTTAAGGCAAAATATAAAACCTTACATGTCAAACGAGCTTGGGTTGAGTTGAAAAATTTTGCAGAAAAATAATCCGCACGAGCTTCGATCGATCGAGTCAGGCAAATTTACACAGTAAATTCTGCATTTTACTCAATTCCAACTTTACACTTAAACATTACTTTGAGCAAATCTAAAACAAGACTAAATGTTTTGATCATGGTTTGCCAACATTACAAATTGAAGTTCTAATACATTTAAACCTAAAGTCTTAGAACCCAACAGTTGCAATAAGTACAAAAGTCACTATGATAGTTTTAAGAATTATTACAGTAGTTTTAAACCGCTTCAATAAGTGCCAGTTACGCCACAATAAGTCCTTCTCATCAGTTAAATATTTTTAGACTTCCCACTTATTTTTTCTAGCTTTCCACCACTTTGGTCTCTCATTTTCGGTCTCCCACTTCCTTGTTTCAAATATTTTCCTCTCACCAATGCTTTCTCTCCCTCTCTTTCTCTCTCTCACGGATCTTCCTACCCATCCTGTCGCTGATGAGCTCTAGCCTCTACGCTGCAACGTGTAGCTCAGAGATGCAATGGGTACAAGCAAAACCCTAATAACCCTTTTCTGCATTTCTCAATTCTGATTCCATTTTTTTTTTCTTTACATAAATTGAATAAAAAAACGTGTTTTTGTTTATTGATCTCTATGTGTTTGTAAAAATGCCACGGCGAGAATCAAGGTCCACAAGTTGTGTCAAAAAACAAAGGTAGAGCTACTCCAAAAGCCAATGAACCACATTTCATTAGCAACTTTACATTTCTCTCTGAATAATTCCCTTAGCTTTTTCTCTGATTTTCTCTCCCACCAAACACTAAAATAGGTACTTCCATTTCTCAATCTCAAAACCCTTTTGTTATTTATCACCACTTACCAAAAAAATCAAAACTTTTTACTGTTTATACCCATCCCAACAAATTCCAGATTTTTTTTTTTTAAATTTAATTTTTTTTTTCACTTCACCTTATATGTACAAAATGAATTCTTTTATGTATGTCCACTTGTATTTGTGTTGTAGGGTTTAATTTGGAATTTTGGAAGTTGTTAATTTTCATTTACCTAACAAGTATTTGACAAAATGTTTCAATGAGTGTAGGTTTGTGCTAGATAGTTTTGGTGAATTCGAAGACAAAGGTGGGGTTGGCGTTTTCTTTGAATTGAAAGATGTATGGGAGAAAGGCATGCCAGTTGGTGAAAGAACTTGCAATTGGTGAAAAGGGGCAACTCACTCCTTACAATGTAAGCCCCCGGACTTGGTTCTAATATGCTTAACTTGTATTGCCAAATGACATGGCTATTTGGTATCCTAATATATACAAAGTTTTTGGCAATGGGTGGATGAAGCTTTTCTTTTGTTGGAAAATATTTGGAAATTCATTTGGTGGGTATGTTTCGGTTCCTAAAAATTTGGTGATATTTGGCTGTGAATTTGATGAAATTGTTTTTTGGGCATAAATATTACTCTTATTCAACTATGTGTGGTGTCAATTTGGAGATAATGGAGCTTCTACAAGAGAAGAATCAGCTAGAAGTGCTTGAAACTATAGAGCTTTTGTAGAAAAAGAGTCAGTTGAAAGTGCTAGAAACAATGGAGCTATTGCAAGAAAATAGTTGGCTAGAAGTGCTAGAAACTATGGGGCTATGGCAAGAGAAGAGCCAGCAGGAAGTGGTAGAAACAATAGAGCTATTGCAAGACAAGAGTTGGCTAAAAATGAAATGAAATGATTTGATTTATATGCATTCTTTTTAAGTTCTTGTGTAACTTACTTTTACTGAGCTGTGTAACTTATCCATTCCACTCTTTCAATCAAGAGGTTTTATTTTGGAGCAAAGGGAGTCTAAGTCGAGTTTTGGAAGGAGTTGGTTTTAGTTTTAAAAGTATGGATCCTAATTTAGCAATTTGATGTTTAGCTCTATAGTATTGTGTATTTTAGGATCTTCTAATTAGAGTTGTATATTTTAGTGTAATTAGAGATGTAATATGTGGAAGTGTGGAAATTGAATGACTGGTGGATTATGTTATTTCTTGAGTATAGTGTAGATGCTTTGAATATTAGGTGAAAATTTTATACCAATAAAGTAAAGAAATAAGAATGAAAAGAAAGAGGAAAGCTTTTGTTTAAAAGTTTAGTTGGTTCTTGTTAATATTAGATTCAAGCTTGATATTAACATGCTGGTCATGGTCACAAATCCAGGTATTGGGTTTAGGACGTGACAGTAAGAGTCCTTAAAATTATTACTGTACGTTTTTAGACCTCTTAAAACACAAGTTGATTAACCTAGTTATTTAGCCAAGTGATTAATTAGGTAAATTATTCAAGTCTAGGTTAACACAAGTAAATTATATCAAGTAAATAATGCGGAAAATAAAGAAAACAACGATATAATAGCCCAAGAAAACCAAACTGATAAAAAACCTGGGGATGATTTAACTTAGCTATCCTCAAGGTAAAACAGATCCACTATGAAAGAATTGAAATTTTACAATAGCGACTTAGACCACTAACATCCTATTGCTACCTCGAGTAGAAAATTTACTACCACAACCACGTGACAGTTTCGAGTCCACAGACTACTTCTTTCTTGGATTCATAGCAACCACAAGTACTCCTACTTGTGTTTTCTTTAAGCTTTTTATGCAGCAACTGAAGCGATCACCAAGCTCTTGACATCAATCTTGATCTTGATAACCCTAAGTATGTATGAAGGCAAACACCTCTAGAACTCACAAGAGATTCATACACATAACATAAACAACAACCATAAAACGTGGCTAGGGTTTTTCCTTTTATACTTAAGGAAAAATATAAAACCCTACACGTCATACGGGCCTGGGCTTGAGTTGGAAAATTCTGTAGAAAAAAAATCTGCATGAGCTTCGATCGATTGAGTCTAATTTTCGATCGATTGAGCCTTGCAGAAAGTGAACAGTAATTTTCTGCAATTACTCGATTCCAACTTTAAAATAAACATACTTTGAGCAGCCTAAATCTAGACTCTAAGTTTTGATCATGGTTTGCCAACAGTACACATTGAAGTTCTAAAACATTTAGATCCTACATCTTTAGAACCTAACAAACTCCCCCTTTGGCAATCCGTGACAAAACACATAATAAAACAAAAATGTTCAAAGTTACAAAAACAGCCCATTACAATAAATTGCCCAACCATAAACAATTCAACCTAACTACTATCTATCAGTTGCGAGTGTAGACAGTAGCACGACTAAATCAACCTGTATATTCTTGAAACACTCAACAAACACATAAACGCATGTGTGAAAAATACAAGTAAAACAAAATAAATTCTCGATTACACAAAGCATAAAATAAAAGACATATATCATGAATAACCTCATAATATGAATCAATAGCCAATGTAGCATAATGTGAAACAAGAAACAGAAATAAAAAATATAATGTCTCCCCTTAACATATACAACTCATAAAAATAAATACATCAAGATAAATATATCATGAGCCGAAAAATAAATACAACATGAAGCACCTAGATACAATCTAAAGCTCCAAAGCTTTAAAAGCTCCAAAAAATCTCACCCCTATCCCCATCCATATGTACTCCCCCTTTTGTGATGAATTGTCAAAGGACAATCAAGACTCATCATCAAAAGGAGGTGGTGGAGGTGTCCACCTAGTGCTTGCTAAATCCGCATGTAGGGCCTGAAGCTTTGAGTACATCCACCAAAAGCTGACCATGAGCCGCCTGAACGGTCATAACAGTGTCCAACATACTTCAAATGCTAGAATCACTCGAAGTAGAAGGTGGAGGATCAACAGTGGCTGTTCGATCAACATACTCCTCAGCTATAGGATCACCTGAAGAAGGAGGAGGAGGAGGTGCACCAGAAGAAGACTTTACACGAGGGCGTTTAGAGCTAGCTCTTATCTGAATAGCTCTTGGCTAAAGGAATGTGGCACCTATAGGAGCGATAATGTGTACGAGCTCAAATGCAGGAAACTCATCTAATCCTAGATGTAACAAAATCTAATGAATACAAACCGGAAAGAAAAGACCATGTGAAGTAGAACTACTCCTATGAACCTCAACCAAGGATTGAATGAAAAGAGTAGGAAAACTCATAGGAGCATCTATCACAAAGGCATACAAAAATGTACATCTCTTAATAGGAATGGTGTGCAAGTGAGAGATGAGCCAAATGGAGTGACAAGAAATCCGAAAAAAGAAGTAATGAATTTCGGTCAACTCATGAGAGGTAATCTGAGGATCAGTACCCCACTGAATGGAAGTACCGGTGAGATATGACATAATGTCATCTAGAGAAGGGGTCTCATCATAAGGATACACATGATGCTGTACCTTAGGCACCCCAAGAGTAGAGGCCACTACTTAAGGAGTAATGACATTCTTTTCACCCTGTGTCCAACTCTTCACAAACTGAGTGTTTGAATCATTGGAGTGGACAAAGAGGTTCGAGTAGAACTCTCTAATCAAGGTAGCCGAAGGAGGCTGATCAATATCCAACAAAGGTAACCAACCCCTACACTCAAATTTTCTCCTAATCTTTGGATCTAACTCATCTAACACAACCTTTCTCTCAGCCCACACAGACCTAAGGATGTTTAGCTTCTCATAGGTCTTTTTGTTTTTCTCAGTCCGAAACCTCTCACTATCAAAAGCTAGAGTAGAGTTGGAGGTGGATTTCTTATGGGTTCTTGTCTTCCTAACCATGATGCTAAGGGTTGGAAAGGATAGACAGAAAAGAAATCAAAGAAAAACCAAGGGTAGACTGAATCAGACAAAGTTAGAGCACAAAAAATATAGAAAAGAACAATCTATATGATGCATGAACAGAATAAACACATGATGCATGCTCTAATGCATTGAGAATAGTCCAATTATACTTTAAAAACCAACAATTAACTTGGACATAGAGTTTTAGTACAAAAACCCCAAATTTTAAAAATCCCAATTTCAAAAATCCAACCAAATTGACCAATTAATCATTATACTAGTTAGATAACAATATATAATGACATAATCAATCAATTTCACAAGTCAATTTTACCAAATTAAGTCCAATTGAGCAAAATCCCCAAATTCGGTTAGTTACAAGCCCTAGAATTTCAAAATTTTCCTAAAACACAATTTTAATCAACTTAAAGCATGAGAATCAAGTTAATAGCACCTAGAGACAAAAACCCATGAATCAATTTGGACAAAAACTGATGGAAATTTAGACCCTTTAACACACAACCAGATTGAGTAGCCTAGTTAATTAGCCAAGTTGTTACTTAGTCAAATTAAGCAATTCTATGTTAAAACAATCAAACAATCATATTAAGAAAATATAGCAGCGGAATAATAAATAACACAAGATATGATTACCCAGGAAAACCAAACCGGTAAAAAACCTGGGGAGGATTTTACCCACCGATCCTCAAGGCAAAACTGAATTCACTATGAAAGAATTGAAGTTCATACAAAAGGACTTACAAGCTCCTTGTTGGACTTCCTAATGCTACCTACCAGTAGAACTTACTGACACGACCCCGTGCAAGCTCCGAATCCACGGACTCCTTCTTTCACAACCTGTATATTCGTGAAATACTCAACAAACGCATAAATGCATGTGTGACAGAAAAGAGTAAAACAACAGGTATAACATTCTTGTAAGATTCACACAACACAAAATAAAGACATATATGAATGAACAACTCATCAATATAAATCAATAAGCAGTGAATCACAAAGCAACAAGAATCAATGAGTATAACATGTATATCAATCAATGTTACTCTCCCTAACATGAATATCCCCAAAAATGATATACAAAGTGAAGCACCTAGATACAATCTAAAAACTCCACAAGCTCTTCAAAAAACAAAAAATCTCCCCCTAACTACAAAAACTCCTCTACAAGTCAAAAACTCCACTCCCCCTTTTTGTGACGGAATGCCAAAGGGCAATCACAAGTCGCCATCAAAAGGAGGTGGTAAGGGTGAATGAAGATGCGCAAAGTCGGCTCGCAGAGCACGAATCTCAGCTAGCAAGTCCACCAAAATATGACCATGAGCTGCCTGAACGGTCATGACAGTCTCCAGGGTACGACGAACATCAAAGTCGGTCGAAGGAGGTGGAGGAACATCAGCAGCATCATCATCATCACCAATTGGATCAGGAACATCCTCACCAGCAAGACCTATAGAAGAAGAAGGAGGAGGTGCGCTACCAGACGGCTCAAACCTAGGGTGTTTAGAACCAGCTCGAAGATGAGCGACCCTCTGTCTAAGAAAAGACGCACCTATGGGAGCTATCACATGAACGGGCTCAGAGGAAGGGAAGCCACTAAGATCAAGATAAAGCAAAATCCTATGAATAAAAATAGGATGCACAAGAGCATGAGTAGTAGATGAACTCCTATAAACATCGTTCAAAGAATGAAGAAAGAGATGAGGAAAACTAATAGGAGCATCAGTAACCAGGGCGTACAAAAATACACACCTCTCAAGAGGAATGGTGTGAACATGAGAGATGGGCCAGATAGAATGACAGGCTATCCTAAAGAACAGATAGTGCAACCTGGAGAGCTCAGCAGAAGTGATCTAGGATCAGAACCCCACTGCACAGAAGTCCCAGTGATGTAAGACAAGACATCACTTAACTCGGGAGACTCATCATAAGGATAGACAGGATTCTGGACCAAAGGTACCCCTAGAGCATCAGCCACTACCCGGGGAGTAATGGTGTACTCTACACCTCGTATCCAACTCTTTACCAAAGTGTTGGAATCATAGATGTGGATAGAGATGTTCGAAAAGAACTCTCTAATCAAGGCAGAAGGTGGAGGAGGATCAGAAATATCCACCAAGGGTAACCAGCCCCGACGCTCAAAGTTTGCTCTAATGGTAGGATCAAGTTCATCTAAGAGAACAGAACGCTCAGCCCAAATCTTTCTCTTAAGGTTTAGCTTCTCAAAAATCTCTTGGTTTTTCTCACTCAGAAACTTCTCACGGTCAAAAGAAGGAGGGGATGGAGAAGAGGAGGGAATAGTCCTACGGGCTCTAGTTTTCCTAGGCATGATGCTAAGGAAAGGACAGAGACACAAAGAGAAAACCAAAAGACCAGAATAAAATAAGACCAAGGGCAGACTGCAAGTTAGCACAATAAAAACATATAACAAAATCTATATGATGCATGAACAATAACAATGTTGTGATGCATGAACTAATGCAGTAAACACAGTTCGAATTAAGTTCAATTTCACAAAATTGGCTCGATATAGAGTTTCTAACAAAAACCCAAAAAAAATTTGAAAAACCACTTGATAATTTTGAAACAAATTGATGAATTGATCATCACACATTGTTGAAAACAGATTAGAATAACCAATTTCATCAAAACAACAAGCCAATTTCATCAATTAAACCCTATTGAACAAAAATCCCCAATTCGGATCAATTACAAACCCTAGAATTTTCAATTTCTCACAAAACCCAAAATTGATCAAATTAAACCATTAAGAACATGTTTATAGTGTGTCCCCACAAAAACCCATTGATCAATTACACAAAATTAGGCTTAAATCATCAAAAATCCCAAAAAGTAAAGGGTCCGAAATTTTGGGCATAAATGCATGAAAAATGCATGAAATATGTAAATAAACTCAAAAAGGAGGGGTAAGATAGACATACCGGCTTGAGGAGAGAGAGTCCTTGCAAAAAATCCGGAGGAAAACGACAAAAATTTGAACTATTGAGCTTGCCAAGTCGGAGAGAGAGAAAAGACTTTAAAAAACTTTTGAAAAAGTGTTTGAAAAAGTCAAGAACAGTGTTTTAAAAAACCTGATTCGCAACTTTCGATTGATCGAAAAATACATTCGATCGATCGAATGAGACAGTCATTTTTAAACAAATTAAAGCACTTTTTCGATCGATCTAAAATCAGAATGGATCGATCGAATTGGGTAGAGGCTCACAAAAATTTTGAGAAAAATCACAGTTTTGAAAAACACAAACCTCATTTTGAAAAACAACTCCTCAAAGCATTAAATAATGAAAACAAAATGCATGAGTATGAGATGGAATGATTTTTCAAAAACCCAATTTTAATCCCAGTTTCTCCAAAGAAAATTTCAGCCCTTCTCTTTTTAAATTCTCAAACAAAAAAAATTGTTTTGCATAATTCTCAAAGTATCTTCAAACTTGGTTGGTCAGACCAAAAACACACACAATAACATGTACAAAGTTTAGCAAAGAGTAACTTGTGTAGTGTGTGCAACTAGCAAAAACTTTGAGAAACATGTGAGGTGATATGTGAATAGCAATCAATCACAAAGTCTACACAATCCATCACATAGAATTTAAAAGAGACTATCACCTAAAGAGTTACATTCTATAACTCCCACATCTCCTAGAACAAAAGCTTGCAATTATGTAAGTTTCTTGTATTTTTGCCTCTTTTTTTTTTTTTTTTTTGTGAGATGGCATCAAGTCTAATAGTACACACCAATTTTATTTATGTGAGATGGCATCAAGCCTAATAGTACACACCAATTTTATCATTAAGCAATTAAGCTGAGGCAACACCTTATGTTCTTTTTGTGCATGTGCTACACTTTCTCGAGCACAGAATCTTATGATATGCACTAAGATGTTCATGATTGGCTAGTGAACAGTGGTGAGATAGTTATTTATGCCTTTCTCAAAAGGATCAAGTCCGACAGTCAAATAACATGTGACTTCAAGATCAAGACAAAATGATTAAAAACCATACACATCTTTCCCACACAACATGCACTACAAAGCTCAACTAGTAAAGTGCAATTAAATAAGCTCATCAAAGCTAAAAAAATTTTTTTTTTTTATTTAAGAGAAAACAAAATAAATCCTAGAATGAAATGCATGAATGTAATGCAATGCAAATCCTAGAAACAAAACAAAAGAAACACAAAAAAGCAAAGAACAATGGTCACAGAGGAATGAGCAATGAAGCACAAGGACCAAGTCAAAAAGACTCAATTAGGTCGAGTCTTTTGCATCCAAAACCTTTTAGATGCATCATGAGCATTGGAGTTCTTATTCACATTCGAGTGATTTCTAACTTCAGGATTGGAATAAAGGTTCAAAGCATTTACCAATTCACTAATAAGTGCCATAGGATCTTGTGCTTGAGGCACAGGCACCTTTGGTTTAGTTGCTTTTTTAGCAACTTGAAACTTGTAACAGTTAGGACGAATGTGTCCAGACTTTCCACAATAATGACAAACCCAAACAGGTTTACCATGCAACTTGTCCTTAGAAAGGGTAGGTTTAGTTTCTCTCAGATCAACCCTAATCTTCTTAGGAGGTGAAACTTCTACAGGTTTGACTACCTTACTCACAGGTGGTTTGACAGTTTCACTCACAACCTCACTCACAGAAGGTTCAGAAGAAGATGAAGGAACAAAGTTCGTGAAATGTGGAGTAGACACAGAGAAGCTTTCAACATATCCTATCCCAGATTTATCAGAAGAATACTTTTGAACATTCAGCATGTGATCAAGTTTAGAACTAGCAGTTCTAGCAACAGATAAATCATGTTCTAAAGTTTTAACTTTATCAAGTAAAAGCATGTTCTCAGATTTCACATGGTTCAAAAGATCATTAGCATCAAATAATTTAACAAGCAAATTTTTCTTTTCAAGCTCAAGAGAATCAATTTTCTTCAGGCCAAGTTCAACATTCATAGCATCCTTTACAGCAACTTTGCAAAGTTTATTATAGGCCTCTTGAAGATCTGCATCCTCAGAGAGTTCCCCATTGGAAGGGTTCTCCTCAACAGATATGCTTTCATTGACTACTGCAGTAGCAATGAAAGTAATGAAGTTTCCATCCTCGTCACATTCAGACTCATCATCAGAAACCTCATTATCACTAAGGGTTACAGTCATAGTTTTACCCTTATTTCTCAAGAATGTAGGACATTCAGATTTAACATGACCATATCCTTGACAACCAAAAGACTGAGCACCCAAAGAATTGTTTGAAGATTGACCTACTTTTTCTCTAGGTTTTTCAAAGTTATTAACCTTAGTGGGATCATTCTTCCTAAAGTTTCTAGGTTCAGCAGTGTTTGTACCTCTTGCCCTTCTATTTGTATTTCTCAGAAAGTTTCTAAAATTCTTGGCAAGGTAAGCTATCTCTGTAGTAGAGAGCTCATCATCAAATCCACCAGCCTCAACATCATCAACAGACTTAAGAGCCATTGATTTGGATTTGTTTGTTTTGGGTAAGTCAAACTCATAGGACTGAAGAGATCCTACAAGCTCATCAACAGGGATGGAGTCCACATCCTTGCTCTCAGTAATGGCAGTCACTTTGGGTCTAAAGTCTTCAGTTAACGATCTAAGTATCTTCCTAACGATTTTAGGTTGATCATAGATTTTACCCAAATTAAAAGCAGAATTAACAATATCATTCAGTTTGGCATAAAATTCATCAAAGGATTCATCATCAGACATCCTAATGCTCTTAAAACTAGAAGTTAATTGCTACAGTTTGTTTATCTTTACTGCCTTTGTGCCTTCATGCACAGTTTGGAGGATTTTCCAAGCAGTATGAGCAACCTCAACATTAGAGATCCTCTTAAATTCCTCCATAGAAACAGCATTGAAGATGGCATTCATAACTTTGCTATTGAAGCCAGCTGCTTCTTTTTCAGAAGTTTGCCACTCACTCACAGGAGTAGTGGGCTTCTCCCATTCGTACTCAACGGAATTCCAAACTCTCTCATCAATGGATTTCAGGAATGCTTTCATCCTTACTTTCCAATAAGCATAGTTATTCCCATCAAAGTGAGGAGGAACAACAAGAGAGTGTCCATGCTCCATGACAACAGGGGTCAAGGATCAGCTCAGAGATCAAAAAATCTTAAACTAAAGAGCTACCTGCTCTGATACCACTTGATGGAAATTTAGACCCCTTAACACACAACCAAATTGAGTAGCCTAGTTAATTAGCCAAGTTGTTACTTAGTCAAATTAAGCAATTCTAGGTTAAAACAATCAAACAATCATATCAAGAAAATATAGCAGCGGAATAATAAATAACACAAGATATGATTACCCAGGAAAACCAAACTGGTAAAAAACCTAGGGAGGATTTTACCCATCGACCCTCAAGGCAAAATTGAATTCACTATGAAAGAATTGAAGTTCATACAAAAGGACTTACAAGCTCTCCGCTCGACTTCCTAATGTTACCTACCAGTAGAACTTACTGACACGATCCCGTGCAAGCTCTGAATCCATGGACTCCTTCTTTCTTGAATTCTTCAATCAGCTACAAGCACCCACGCTTGATATTCTTTAAGCTTCAATGGTAGCAACCAAGTTGATCATTAAAATGTTGAAGTAATCTCAATCTTGAAAACTCTAAGCTTTGTGTAAAGGAAAGCTCCTCTAGATCTCACAAGAGATTTACACAAAACAGCAATGTATGAGCAACAATACAACTGGAACAACTCTAAAAACGTGGCTAGGGTTTTGCCTTATATACCTAGGGCAAAAACATAAAACCCTAAACGTTTAATGAGTTAGGGTTGAGTTGAAAAATTGCAGAAAAACGCAATCTGATCGATTTTCGATCGATCGAATCTATTCTTCGATCGATCGAGCCAGACCGAAATGCCCCAATGCATCTACAGTCTCTCGATTCCAACTTTACAATAATTAAACAACTTTGAGCACACTTTAATAAGACTAAACAGATTGTTTTGATCATGGTTTGCCAATATTACAAATTAGAGTTCTAAATACATAAATTCCTAAACCTTTAGGACCTAACAAAAACCGACTAAAAATTCAAAAACCCCAAAAATCATTAAGTTCGGAATTTACACCTAAAATGCAAGAAATATGTGAATAAAATGAAAAAGGAGGGGTAGAAATGTCTTACTGGCACAAGAAGACAAAAACTTTGAGAAAAAATTGGATAGAAAATGACAAAACTTGGACTTGAATCTGGATCGGTCGAGGAGAGAGAGAGAGAGAAAAGCTTTTTGAAAAGTTTGAAATAGTAAAGAATACGTGAAAAGCTTGTTTTAAAAAACTCTCTTAACGATTTTTGATTAGTTGAAAATTAGATTTGATTGATCGAAAATCACATTCAATCGGTCCAGCATTAATTGAGAAGCGATCGAGCCAGGCAGATTCAAACCAAGTTTTTTATCGCAATTTTGATCGGTCGAGCAACTGGTTCGATCGATTAAAAATCTGGAAAAATCAATTTTTTTTTGAAAAACAGCATTTTAATGCAGAAACTCCTCAAAGCACAATATTTTATGAATAAAATGCATGAGTATAATGAAAAGTTTTTCAAAAACCCTTGAATTTAACACAGATCTTTCAAAAATAAGATTTTCAATCAATTTGTCCTCAAATCTCAAACTTTAAACACATTTTGCATTAAAATCAAGGAAATTTTAATCTTGGATGGTCACAACAAGATTACACATAGTATTATATACTAAGTTTAGCAAAGAGTAACTTGTGTAGTGTGTGCAACTAGAATAGCTTAAGATACATGTGAGGTGATAAGTAAATAATGATCAATCACAATTTCTACAAAATTAATCACATAAGTTTGAAAGTGACTATCACGTAAAGAGTTACATCATATAACTCCCACATCTCCTAGAAAACAAGCTTACAATCATGTAAGTTTCTTGATTTGCCTCATAATATAAACACCAATTTTATTTGATTTGAAACTTATTAAGATAGCCAAGATAATGTACACAGAAATTTTATTTCAATTTGAATTTTATTATAAGTCAATGCTACACCTTATGTTCTTTTTGTGCATGTGCTACACTTTCTCGAGCACAAAATCATATGATATTCACTATGGTGTTCATGATTGACAAGTAAACAGTGGTGAAATGGTTATTTATACCTTTCTCTTAGAATTTTTTAGTCCTTACAATCAAAAGTATGTGACTTCAAGGTCAAGATTATGTGATCAAAAACTATAAACAACTCCCACACAACATGCACAACAAAGCTCAAACTAGTAGAGTGCAATAAAATAAGCCCATCCAAGCTAAACAAGGTACATAAACATGTTGTGTAAAGATAATATGGCCAACCTTGATTTCAAATCCAAGAAAAATAATGCAAAACACATTTGTCTTTCCTTTTCTTTCTTTTTTTGTTTTATTATTATTTTTTTTTAAAATAATAACAAAAACAACTTAGTATGAAATAAATGAATGTTACGCAATGCAAATCCTAGAAACAAAGAAAAAAAAACAATAAAGAAGAATGGTCACAAAGAATAGAGAGATGAAGCAAAGGACCATGTCAAAAAGACTCAATTAGATTGAGCCTTTTGCATCCAAAACTTTTTAGATGCAACTCTTGCATTGGAGTTATTATTCATATTAGAATGCTGAGTAACTCCAAGATTAGAATAAAGGTTTAAAGTCTTTACCAATTCACCAATAAGTACCATGGGATCTTGTGCTTGAGGCATAGGTACTTTGGCTTATTTGCTCACTTAGCAGCTTGCAACTTGAAATAGTTTGGACAAATGTGCCTAGACTTTTCACAAAAATGACAAATCCACACAGGTCTATCATGCAAATTGTCCTTAGGAGGGTTAGGATTCTTAGGCTTAGACTCTTTAAAATCAACCCTAATCTTCCAAAGAGGAATAACTTCTGATGATTTGACAATCTTACTCACAGGAGGCTCAAAAGAAGAAACAAACTTTATGGAACGATTCTTAGGCACAGAAATGCTATCTTCAAAACCTAGACCAGTTTTGTCTAAGGGACACTTCTGAATACTCAACATGTGTTTAAGTTTAGAATTAGCAGACTTATTAGTTTGTTCTCTGGCAACAGATAATTCAAGTTCCAAATTTTTAACTTTATCAAGCAATAATATGTTCTTAGTCTTCACCTTATCAAGCAATTCATTAGTATCAAATAATTTCAAGAGAAAATTTTCTTATTAAATTCAAGAGAAGAAATTTTCTGTAAACCTAAATTAACATTCATAGCATCCTTTATAGCAACCTTGCAAAGCTTATTATAGGCTTCTTGCAAATCAGCATTCTCAGAGAGTTCTCCATCAGAAGGGTTCTCATTAACCACAACACTTTCATCAACTATAGTAGTAACTATGAAAGCAATGAAGTTTTCATCTTCATCACTATCAGACTCATGGTCAGAAACTTTATCATCACTAAAGGTTACAGCCATAACTTTGCCCTTTGATCTCAAGAATGTAGGACATTTTAATTTCACATGACCATATCCTTGACATCCAAAACATTGTTGACCCATAGAATTATTAGAGGTTTGACCTACTTTCTCTTTAGGTTTTTCAGTATTGTTCACTTTAATGGGATCATCCCTCCTAAAATTTCTAGGTTCATCATTGTTTTTACCTCTTACCCTTCTGTTATTGTTCTTAAGAAAATTTCTAAAGTTTTTGGCAAGATAAGCAATATCTGTAGTAGAGAGTTTATCATCAAATCTATTTTCATCAACATCATCAACTAACTTAAGAGTCATTGATTTGGATTTGTTTGTCATGGGTAGGTCTAACTCATAGGACTGGAGAGATCTTACAAGTTCATCAACAGGGATGGAGTCCATATCCTTACTTTCAGTTATGGCAGTCACTTTAGGTTTAAAGTCCTCAGTCAAAGATCTAAGTTGTTGGAAAATTAGACCTCAGTTGATAGAATTAAAAAATTTTAAACCCAAGTTGTTAATTAGATTTATTATGAATAAAACTTGTTAAAACATACAAACATCAATATCATGTCAAAATCATGTAGTGGAAAAATAAATAAGATAAGATATGATGACCTAAGAAAACCAATGAAACAAACTAGTTTCACAGTAAAAAATCTGGGAGGAAACCTTCTTGAAAAGCAATCCATTATAGTAAAGAGAAGTTTCAAATCTACTATAAAACCTTTGTCCCTAGACTCTACAATCCCCGTAGATAAACTTATAGCAGAAATCTTCTACCGCTTTAGAATCTCTGAACTCTTCAATATATGAATGCCACTCTTTTGATGCACGGATCCCAGTACATGACTGACCAATGATGCACAACTCTCAGTACGTGACTAACACACTAACTTGAAGAAGATGTTGGCTACTAAGTTCTTCACTTCATCAACAACGAGGATTAAGAAACACTTGATTATTCTTGGATAGACTTGCATGACTTTAACACTTGAACTTGAAACAAGATTTCTTGAAGCATCAAACACATCCTAGATCTACCTAAATACAAGTAAAGAGTGTTTTGTCAAAGGATTAGCCAATTACACAAAATAGTGACATATGTTCCTAACATGTGAAACACGTATGTCCTAACATAAGTATCTTCCTAATAATATTAGGTTGATCATAGATTTCACCCAAATTATAAGCAAAGTTAACAATATTATTCAGTTTAGCATAGAATTTATCAAAACATTCATCATCAGACATTCTAATACTTTCAAACCTAGTAGTTAACTACTGTAGTTTATTAATCTTAACTGCCTTTGTGCCTTCATGCATAGTTTGGAGAATATTCCATGCAGTATAAGCAACCTCAACATTAGAAATCCTCTTGAATTCCTCCATAGAAACAGTAATAAAAATAGCATCAATGGCTTTGCTATTAAAAGCGGCTGCTTCTTTCTGAGAAGTTTGCCACTTGCTTACAGGAGTAGTTGGTTTCTCCCATCCATATTCAATGGAATTCCAAACTCTCTCATTAATAGATTTCAGGAATACTTTCATTCGTACTTTTCAATAGGCATAGTTGTTCCCATCAAAATGAGGTGGGATCATAAGAGAGTAACCGTATTCCATGACAACAGGGGTCAAGGATCAACTCTTAGATCATAATATCAAAATGTTAGAGCTAATTTGCTCTGATACCAATTATACGTTTTTAGACCCCTTGAAACACAAGTTGATTAACCTAGTTATTTAGCCAAGTGATTACTTAGGTAAATTATTCAAGTCTAGGTTAATACAAGTAAATCATATCAAGTAAATAATGTGGAAAATAAAGAACACAACGATATGATAACCTAGGAAAACTAAACTGGTAAAAAACTTGAGGAGGATTTAACTTAGTTATCTTTAAGGTAAAACTGTTCCATTATGAAAGAATTGAAGTTTTACAATAGCGATTTAGACTACTAACATCCTATTACTACCTCGAGTAGAAAACTTACAACCGTGACCACGTGACAACTCCGAGTCCACAGACCACTTCTTTTTTGGATTCACAACAACCATAAGTACTCCCACTTGTGTTTTCTTTAAGCTCTTTATGTAGCAACTGAAGCGATCACCAAGCTCTCGACATCAATCTTGATCTTGATAACCCTAAGTATGTATGAAGGCACACCTCCAAATCTCACTAGAGATTCATACACACAGCATAACCAACAACTATAAAACGTGGCTAGGGTTTTTCCTTTTATGCTTAAGGCAAAATATAAAACCCTATACGACAAACGGGCTTGGGCTTGAGTTGAAAAATTCTGTAGAAAAACAATTTGCACGAGTTTCGATCGATCGAGTCTAATTTTTAATCAATTGAGCCTTGCAGAAAGTGAATAGTAATTTTCTGCAATTACTCGATTCCAACTTTACAATAGACATACTTTGAGCAGCCTAAATCTAGACTCTAAGTTTTGATCATGGTTTGCCAATATTACACATTGAAGTTCTAAAACACTTAGATCCTACATCCTTAGAACCTCACAATTTCCATTCATTTTGAAATAAATTGATTGAATTTTGTATGTTATTACACTGTGTTTTGCGTGCAAAGTATTATAATACCGACACTCTCATTATTATGTTTGAAATATTATTTTCTTATTGGAAAAACTTCCTCCGAGATCCACATAACAAAAGTAGATAAAAGAAATGTTTATATATATAAAGTAGGAACGTGAAACTAAATCACTAGCCAGCCTCGTTTTCTTTTTCCCTTTCTCATCTCCCCAGGCAGAGTTAACGATAATATATATTTTTTAAGCTATTAATGTTTGGTTGGCATAGCTACATTTAATTTTGCTATTAGAGTTAGGTTATTGGCTTTTTTTAAGAGGTGCACATTTTAGATCCAGGTTCAACTTTAACATGGGAAAATAAGTTCATAAAAGATTTGAAATCCGTAGAATTACCGTTCAACCTATGTTGAACTTGAACGCCAACTAACCTATTCAAATGAAACCAGATCATTAATCGAATATAAAACAAAATTTCATTGATGGCAATTCCAGCTCTTGCCTAGTACACACAAAATTTTACATATATATATTACACACACAAATTGACATTGGAATTCGACAGTCTTCTCTAAAGCTTGCACCCCAGCATGAGTTCATAAGCGAATGAATAGCACGTAATATCAAAGGCGGGAGATCTCCTACAAGGTTAAACAACAGTCATTAGTTAGCAAAAATAAAATCAATCCAACAGAAGAAATAGATAGAAACATATAACGAGTTCGAAAATTTTTTGCAAACCTTTAGTGAAGTTGTGATAGCCCTAGTTGTGAAACATCTCTCGCAATATTTTAGTATGCACCACTATTGTCACGTACAACCAATCCTTCAGGTTGATCAACGTTAGGAAATATGCATGTCTCCAAGAGCGGTTCAATATTAAAGAGACACAGACTCCCCAAAAACCAGCAGCAAATCCAAACCCTGTACCAACATAAAGACACTTCCAGAATTCATCTCGATATCCATGATGGTTTTTACTTCCCCCATCTCGATCTTCTTGATGGTTTTTACTGCCTCCAACGTTGGATGTTACATCTTCTGGGCACTTTTCTATTAGGGGAGGTCCACAAAGTCCAACATTACCCATGAATTTGCTAGGGTCGAAGGACTGGAGTTGAGTACCTGTTGGAATTCTTCCCGATAATTTATTATAGGACAAGTCAAGATAGCCCAAATAATGTAAACCAACCATGCTAGCAGGTAATGAACCAGAAAACCGATTTCTTGACAAATCCAAAGATTCCAATTGTTCCAACTTACCAATGTCTTGTGGGATTTCTCCAGTCAACGTGTTTCCTGATAAATTCAATGCTTTCAATTCTATAAGACTGGATATCTCTTCTGGAATATTTCCTGTCAATTCGTTGTTTGCAAGATCAATGCTTCTCATTTCTCCAAAATTCTTTCCATACTCATACAAATTTCCTTTCCAACCAACAATTATATTGAGACTGTTGTCACTATATTTTCCATAATCAGTATAAAAACTATATTCAGGGCCATTCCAAGTTGAGTACTTGTCAGTCATAATATCTGAAATTTTGTGAGCCATTGCATTAAAATTATTGAGGCAGTGTGGAATGGTTCCAGAAATATTATTTTGAGACAAGTCTAAATACTTAATATGGATTAGCAAACAAATTTGTAACCCTATGCTTCCATGGAATTTATTGGATCTAAGGCTAAGAATGATCAATGAGGACATTGTTTCCCCTATCCAAGTTGGTATCCTTCCAGACAATTTATTCTCTCTCAAGTTCATAAATCTTAACATTGTGAAATTCTGGAGGGAGCAAGGCAACTCCCCAGACAAGCTATTGTTGCTTAAGTCCAATGCTATGAGCCCTATTAAAGAACCTATAGAGTGTGGAATTTCCCCAAACAAATTATTGTGAGCCAAATTCAAAATTTCAAGTTCTTGCCAATGCATGAAACAATCAGGGATCTCTTCAGATAGATTGTTGTTTGAGAGGTCAAGGTGCATCATACCCCCAGTAATTGAGCATATAAATGAATTTAACCCCAAAAACTTATTTTTGGAGAGATTTAATGAGGTCAAATTAGAAGAAACTGCTGGTAGTGGGCCTTCAAATTTGTTTGAACTGAAATCTAGTATGGCAAGGTCTGAAAATATATAGGATATATTTGGCAACCTACCCTTGATTTTGTTTTGAGACAAATTCAAATAATATAACTCAAAAGGCATGTCCCAGAACCAAGTAGGGATGGTATTTGAAATTCTAGTATTGGAGAGATCGAGGAAGATAAGGTTTTTTTGAGTTTTTATCCAATTTGGAAAATGAGGACCCAACTTGCAAGATCTCAAATATAAGTCATTCAATTGGAAAGGGGGAATCCAATCAAAGCTGAAATTTGAGGTGAAAGAATTAGAAGATAATTGTAAATAAAACAAATTGGGGAAATTTGAAAGTAGGGTTTCAGAGATAACACCTTTCAACATATTTGAACGAAGATCCAAAAACTCTAACTTATATAGGGTTTCTATTTTTTCGGGCACAGACCCATTAAGTTTATTGTTAGAAAGATCTAACTCTCTTAATGATGGAAATTTTGCAAATTTAGGCATTGACCCCTTAATTTGATTCCCGCCTAAATGTAAGCTCTCTAATGAATCTTTTGCACATCCTTGCAAGTTGTGGAAGAATTCAAGAACTTGTCCATTGAGATTGTTGGACGACAAATACAATCCACGTAAAGTACATATATCACCAAGGGATTTTGGAATGCCACCTTCAAATTGATTATCATGAAGATCGAGTCGCTCAAGAGAATTCATGTTGCCAAAAACATTTGGAATTGAACCTCGTAATTGATTAGATGAGAGATCAACATAAGCAAGGTTGGTACTGGAATTCAACATCCAAGAGAATACGGAGGAGTTGATGCAAGGGTTGTTAGAGAGATCAAGATAAGTAAGAGATTTAGAGGAATTAATATGCAAAAGAGGAGATGTTGTGGCAAGAGGAAGAGAACAATTATATAGCCACAACTCTGATAGGTTAGGGAGACCACTAACAACTTTCAGCCAATCATTGGCTACACCAAGATTCAAATTACTTAGATCAAGGTGTTCTATTGAAACAAGATGAGAAAGCCATTCAAGATTTTGGACAAGTTTCAAATTATTCCAACTAAGGTCGAGATATTGCAAGTTGGAAAGGTTACCAAGTTGAAATGGAATTGGCCCACTTAGATTGGCGCCATTTAGATCAAGGTGCTTTAAGTTACTGAGTGAACCGATAAACTTTGGGATCTGACTGATATTAAAATCATTGCCACTGAGACCTAAATCAGTCAAATGATGCAACTCAATCAGTGAAGGACTTATCTTACCTCGTAACCCATAAAAATCAAGATGAAGCTCAAGTACATGGCCTGTTTGGTTGTTACACTGAACTCCTTCCCAGCTGCAACAATTTTTCTTTGCGTCTTCACTCCCCCATGAAGAGAGCATATTGGTGTTATCAATAAGTTTTTCTTTGAACTCAAGGAGTGCTTGTCTCTCCCTCTCTATGCACCACACGTTATCGTCTCCAACCTTTGAAATGAATCCAAGGGCTGGTTTCAAGTGTAGTAAAAGAGTAAAAATTGCGTAAAGAAGTTTATGGGACCTTCTTCCCATAATCAATGCCATGGCCGATGATACAAACAATCAAAATGAAGATAAATATGAGAGGAAGCACAACTAGAGCAATCAATGTTGTAATTTTGATTTTGGTTTCTGAGCTCTCACAACCCATAGAACCAATTATTTATAATAGTTGTAATTTTTCTTTTTGTTGAATTTTATGTGTGAATGCATGCAAAGGGAACACGACACGCTGATAATGCGGTCAAAAGAAGATTGACACTGATATTATTAGAATTAAGAAAAGATAAAGTTGCTAATGCGTGAAAAAGGATCAGTATTTTACTATTTTTTTAGCTTTAGTAACTAACCAATAATAAAGATAAAGACAGGATAAATTTTATTTATTAAACACTGAAAGCTCAAATAAGTATAAAACACTATAACTTGTTTAGATCCTTAATTTTAAATTTATAGCTAAATTACTTTTACTCTAACTTATCTAAGTGCGGAATAAGAATATACGCAATAACCGGAACTATTCTCTAAATCATAACCACAAGCAAGTAATAACTAATAACAAATATAAAGCTTAAAGAGTAAGAGAAGAGAGATGCAAACATAAGATAACACCAAAATATATTATCGAAAAAGAAACTGAAAAATTTGGTGAAAAACCTCTCTGCAACCCTTCAAGTCAAAATGATCTATTAGTAAAAAAAACATTTCAAGCCTAATCTACTCAAAGTACTTGAACCCTCCAAACTCTAGCTATCAATAGACTTTTCAGAGTCTTGTCTTCACTACCTTCTTGGATCCCGTAATATTACTCGATTGCATCCGCCAAACCTCACCGACTTGTTTCGGCAAATCCCCAATACTTCTCAAACTCCAAAACACTCTTTACACTTTGAATATGTGTGGGTTGTGTTTTGGTACAAATCTTCTCTCAAGATATATCACTGGAAAATGGAAAAGAGAAGAGACTACAAAGATTTCTCTCTGGAGGATGAGTAGCTCTCCCTTATATGGTGGGTGTGCTGTAGAAACATCTCTAGGGTTTTCTTCTAAATAACCTTCATGCAATTTTGTGGGTAATGAGGGTATATATAGTATGAGTGAAAAGTATAACAGTCACACTTAAAATCTTAGCTGACAGTGCATTTCACGGGTCATCTCACGAGTTGGTCAAGTCGCAAGATGAGTTACGAAACACACTGACTCTTCATTAGTTTCCGACATGTGCTCCTTATGTGACCTTCAATTGTCTTGATCAGATTTTCACCAACTTAATATTAAACCTATTACAATAAAATCTCACAAAATACAAGGAAATAAATTAATACAATTACAACATTTTTTATCATAAAATAAAGTTAACATAAATGTTATGTGAAAAACTATTTGGAATATTACACAAAATAATAATGAAAGAACAAGGTTAACACAAAGGACAAATAGAAAATAGAAAACTTGGAGGCACTATATCGTTTTCCTTAAACATTATTTGCCCCCTACACTATTGTTGCGAAAGAGTTATCGCAAATTTGTCCCCAAGATACAACCAAGATGTTGGGTTCTACAGATAGCAATTCTAGAGAATGACCATATGATTTCTTGTATTTCTTTGAAATGAACATAAGCCTCTATTTATACCCATAGGGTTATGTTTCATCAAAAGGCATGTATGGAGAGTTAAAATGTTTCATAAAACCGTTAACAAGGCTTGAAACCTCTTCAACTTTTTTGAACAGTCACCAAAAAATTCTGCAGAAAATTCTGTAGAAAATTCCAGAAAATTCTGATTTTCGAATTTTCATTTAGAAAATTCCAGAACTTGAATTTTCACTTTATGAAACCATATTTTCCAAACTCAAATATCATTATTGCAATCTATCCTTATATATACCTATATATACAACAAAAACCATAACTTTACAAATACTTCATTTTAATGAATATTAAACACTTTTTCTATTTACTTTTTTTTTTTTTTTTTTTTTTTTTTTTTTTAAAAAAAAAAACCACACACACACGCTTTTTCTTCCACCACAAGGTGTTGCTTATTTACGCAAATAAAAAAAATTCATGTGGATGACATTGACCAATGGGAGACCATGCTCAAAAGTTAAAAAGAGAAGGAAAGAAAAGAAAAGAAAAGAAAGTTGAGGAACATGGGCCAAAATGGCCAAATACTATTATTTATCGAAATATAATCAATCTACTACTGTTGCAGAAATATTTAGGGATCTACTAGTTTTTGTGTACTCGAGTTCTCCGAACTCGAGTACTCAAAAAGTGATAGATCCTTAAATATTTCCGAAACAATAATAAATTGATATATATTTCGGTAAACAATGTTATTGTGCCATTTTAGCCAAGTAACATGTCATATATATATATATATATATAAAAGCACCGTAAATGGTAAGCAATTAACGCATCAGTGCAGCACTTTGTGGAGGCAGAAAAAGTGTTTAATATAATAATATTCATGAAAAAAAAGAAAAAAAAAAAAAAGAGTGTTATATATGTTATTTAAAAAATTATTATTTTTTTGCCTGACAACAACACATTTTGAGTTAGTTTTTGTTTTTGGACAACAGATTTTTTTTTTCTTTTTGGATAATTGGTGATATAAAATAGAAAATACAAACTTTCCTTAAGAAGTAGTAGAACTCATTGGTGATAGAGATGAAATTGCATGAAAATTGGTGCAGAAAACGATGTTGGGGGCAAAACTTGTCACCTTTGGCCACAACCGAAATCACTTTGTAGGCAAATTCGTTTGTTTAGTCCTTGAATTATACATTTTTGCTGTTTTTAGTCATTTTTATTTTATATATAAATTTTTAATTTAGAAGTCAGAATAAGATTTTGTCTATTTTGAGACATCACTTAGAAATATTAGGATTTGATTTTGCAATAATCTCAATTTTGTTTTTTTTTTTTAGTAATTGTACTTATTTTATCACCTAATTACATAATTAGTTCGAATTAGGGTTTTTAGGGCGGCCCTAGATTTTCTTTTATTACTTAAATGCATTGTAGATTCTAAGACAATTTATTTTTTCAAATTAACAAAAAATACAGACTTTGTCTCTCGTTTTTTAGTAAATTCCAGACTTTATCACATTGTGAATTGAAGGAAACCCATAATGAATTTAAGGTTATCTTCTTGAAGTAAACATGTTTTGTTTCTTGTAACTTCCACACCGCATCAATTGGACAAGAGCTCTAACGCATTAGACTAGATATCTTTTAACATAATGGATTTTTACATTTGAACTAAAACTAAACTTTACAAAATTTTATTCTAATACCTATTCTTTGAATTTAGGAGATGATAAGCAATATACCTCTAAGCATAGTTCTCAGAATCGGACTGGACTGGGAGGTTGGATCGTGAAAGCCGAGAACCGGGATAAAAACAGGTTTTTTAAGCATAAAGAACCGGGCATATGTGGCAATTCCGTGAACTCCTAAAACCGGGGTTGGACCGCACGAACCGATGGCAAGAACCATGCAGTCTAACCCATTAGCAATTTTTTTTTTTTTTTTATAAAAACAATTTAATACAATTTTATTCTACTTAATTAAATTATCTATTTCTTACAAGGAATAAAAAAAAAAATTATAATTAAAATCTTTCAAAGATATTCAACTTTACTTTAAAAATTAATCATAAATTTTAATGTTTTCATGGTTATTATTTTATTTTATTAACTTTATTATTTAATTATTAAATATATGCTTGAAAATCATTAAATTTCCCTCACCTATATAGATATATTAGTCAATTTTACTAGTTTTTTAAATTTAATATCTATATTTAGGCTTTAATTAATTATTAAATTAATTATGACGTCATCATGGTTTGACCTCGGTTCGACTTCAAAAACCTTGAATCTCTCCCTTTTACGGTTCAATGAACGGTCCAAGTCTGAAAACCTTGCCTCTAAGTTGTGTTTGGTTACTTGAATTTGGATTTGAATTTTAAAATTGTGTATTTGAAATGCTTTAATTCCAAATCTATAAATGTTGAAACACATCTTATAAATTTTTTAAAATTGTATGGGTTTAGAAATTATTTCAAATTCAAGGATTTTAAGGTTTAAAATTCTTGGTGAATTTGTTAGATCCAAATCTTTAACCGTTTTTAAATTATCCAAACAATGTATTTGGATTTCAATAACCCAAATCCAAATCTTGCCATCCAAACACACCACTAAGAAATTCACACTATTTATGGCCCTCTATTTTATTTGGGGTTTTGTCCAAGCTGAATTATATAAACATACAGTTCTCTTAATCTCTTGAAACACTTTGTCCTCTTATTGGTAAAAATTTGTGATTTTGTCCAAGCTGAATTATATAAACTTACAGTTCTCTTAATCTCTTGAAACACTCTGTCCTCTTATTGGTAAAAAATTGTAATGGAGTCTTTGAGGGAGTTATTGCTTTCGGAATATTACAAAATTTTCCTTTGATTCCGGCATGGCTAGAGGTATTTTTGGACTTTGGGGGGCAATGCCCCCCCAACCCCCCCAAATTTTTTAATAAAAAATACTATTACATATATAGATACTAATTGTAGCAATTGTTATATAAAATTATACTTTGTCACCCTTAACAATATTATTGATTCTTTTAAGAGTAATTCTACATTCACGAACTTTTTTTCAAACTATTGAGTTAGCTAATTTTTACTGGTTTGCATCTAAGCCCATCACTTACATCATTTTTTTTTTACTTATCAATAACCACTCATTATATTAATAATTTATAAATAAATAAAAGTTTGTAACTCTAGCATTTTCCTCTTTTTAAAGGCCATAAAAAATTATAAATATAAAATATAAAACAAAATATTTAAGCCCAAAAGATTTATCCCAACAACAAAAATTACAAGTAGCAAATTTAAAAGACATTAAACCCAATCAACCAATTTTACATAAAATAAATTACCTATTCCTTTAAAAATTTTTAAATAAAATAATTTTGTCCTTACTCTGAATACATTAAAGACACCAAAAAAAAAAAAAAAAAAACACTTCAATGGCCAAGCAAGAGCAAAACCGAAAGCCAAAGCCGCCACAATCAAAAGTAGAGCCATCTCCCTTAACTCTAAATCCTAGTTTCGCTCCTGATTTCCTGGATCTCAGTTGCTTTGATGATTATGTCAAGAAGAAGAAAGTTGATCACATTTAAGACTGTGAAATGTGAAAGTTCAAATAGTTTGTAAAACACCTATGAACGTTTAGACCCCCAATTCACAAATTACCAATACAAGCTTATAATTAAATAATATATGTGTGGAATATGATAATAAGCTAATACAGAATTGGTAAAACAATCTAAACTGAAATTAATCACAACCACAGCAATACGTAATTAAATGGTAAAGATTAAGGGAAGAGAGATGCAAACACAAAAACAACACAGCGATGTGTTATCGAAGAGGAAACCGAAGTTCTCGGCGAAAAACATCTTCGCTACCCTCCAAGCGGTCAATAATCCATTAGAGAATAAAGTTGGGATACATGAATAGCAGAAGATCCTCTAAGCCTAATCTACCCAGTGCACCTAAGCCCTCCAAGCTTCTTGCTTCGACAGGTTTACGCCAAATTTTGTCTTCTCTAACTTACCAGATCCCGCAATCGCCCATTGCATCAACCAAAATGAATTGGTCCCTTCTAAACTGCTTCCCAAGCACCAAAATACCTTATCATAGATATGGGTATGGTAAGATAAGGATTTGGCTAATGTGCCTCTCAATGATATATCAATGGAGATGTTGAGAGTAGAGAAATTTGGAGAATCAAAGGATGAAGATTGTGGATGAGTCAATCTTGTTTTTCCCTAGGGTTTCTCTCTCAAAATTTTCTCTAGAAACTCTCTACATTTCGTGGGTATAAAGGTATATATATATATATATATAATAGGGTGTGTATGGAATGCGAAGAGTCAGTTACAACCAAACAGGAAAATCTGGTGACTCGAGCTTGCGACTGGAACGAGTTGCGAGTTTGAGTCGCGAGCTAACTGCTTGGCTAGCTGGAGGTTTTGTCCTGTAGTGCAACAGTTAGCGTGACCTTTCAACTCCCCTTGCATACTTCACTCGTGTGCCTCCTTTGACGACTTACCAATCGTGAGGTTTTTCTAATTGCATACTCTTGAGTTTTTTTTTACACTCTCTTACAAACTACCCTTACAAGATTCCCATCTAAATGCAGGATTTCTAAATGTTGAATTACAAACAAATTTGGCACGGAATAAAGTCAATAAAGTTATTTAATAAATTCAACCTTACAAAATGATAGGAAAATAAATAATTATTTAGGAGGAACTTAAATCCAGAAGAGGTTAGCATTTGGGTTGAAAAAGCTGTTGTCAATTATCTCAGTAGAATTGCATCTGATCAGAATTATGCACAGTGCAGAAGAGCAAGCCAAAGCACTGTGTCTATGGGCATGCAACGACTCCAAATGCATTCTAGAACTTTTTGTCTTCTTAATTCATGACACGGCTTAAATGCTCTATAATTATTATTTAAAAAAAGAAACGCGTATAGGTAGTCCAAGTCGAGGTCAAGCCATTAAGGTCAAGGTCAGGGTCATCGGTGGCCGACATTCAACGGATTCTATTGATCTTAAAGTTGGTAGATTTAGGAAAATTTGAGCTTCAAAGCATTGACTACCAATTACCAAGATTCAGCATTTGAGCTTCCAAGTTCCACTGAAATGATGTGTCAAGTCATTTCAGTTCATCTGACACGCAACACTTGTCAGATAATTAAAAAAAAAAAAGGAAGAAGAAAAAAAGCATTAATCGTACTATTAATTCTTTTAGAAATAATTTCATTTGAATTTTAACATTTACTATCCAAGCATGTTAGGGTTTATATATAGCAGGAGAATTTTTGTTTTTGTTTTTGTTTTTAAAACAGTATGAAATTAAAAAAAAACTGAAATTTAAATTAGTTTTCAAATAATAATTTTTATATATACTACTAATAAGGTAATAGGATTTTTCCGTTTTGTTTTTAACTTTTAGTGTACTAAAATATCCTTATAGAAATTATAAAATAATATACCCTTTAGTTCATCTTATTTTCTAAAAACAAAAACAAAAAAAGGGTTAAAAGAGAAATATTATCTCACGTATAGAAGGAAAAAAAAAAAATCTAATTCCTATGTATATTTATTATCTATTTGGATTCAAATACTTCAATTATGTTTTATCCAAAAAAGAAAACTTCAATTATGTAAGTACACAAGTGAAAAAAAAATTCTCTCTACTCATTTGTATTCAAATGTTTGATTCTTATCTATATTTATTATCTATTTGAATTCAAATACTTAAATTATGTTTATAAAAAAAAAAATACAAAATAACTTCTTCCCAAAAGAAAAAAAAAAAAAAAAAAAACTTATTTTCACCACCCATTTGTGTTCAAATATCTAATTCCTATTTGTATATGTTATCTATTTGAATTCAAATACTTCAATTCTGTTAAAAAAAGAAAAAAGAAAAGAAACAACTCACTACCTCACGTAAAAACTACTCATTCTTATCTCGATTTTTTTTTTTTTTAAATTCTTTAAAACATTCCAATTTTTTTTTATCCAAATTCTGTACAGTTATCACAAATTCTCATCCATCCACACTAATGTATATTATCTTTTGTTCAAATTTCATATTTTTTTACTTATCACAATTCTTATCCCAATTAATAAATTCAAATGTTCCATTGGGTTTCAATTTCTTACAGTACAAAATTGCTCTCATTTGAATACGTTAAAATTGCATCTACCCATTGCTATCTCAGCCCCCTTTAACCACTATCAAGCATATCACGTCTCCCACCTTCCTATTTGTTGGGAAATTTAGACCTCAGTTGATAGAATTACAAGTTTTAAACTCAAGTTGTTAATTAAATTTATTATGAATAAACTTTGTTAAAACAAACAAACATCAATATCATGTCAATATCATGCAGCGGAATAGTAAATAAAACAAGATATGACGACTTAAGAAAACTAATGAAACAAATTAGTTTTATAGTAAAAAATCTAAGGGCAAACCTTCTCGAAAAGCGCAATTCACTATAGTAAAGAGAATTTTCAGATCTAATACAAGACCTTTGTCACTAGACTCTACAATCTCCCTAGATGAACTTAAAGCAAAAACCTTTTACCGCTTCAGAATCTTTGAACTCTTCAATATATGAACGCCACTCTTTTGCACGGATCCCAGTACATGACTAACTCCAGCAACTTGAAAATGTTGTTGACTGCAAAGTTCTTCACTTCATCAACAATGAAGATCAAAAAGTACTTGGTTACAAAACCCTAAGGTGCAAAAAATGCAGTAACTTCTTGCAGAGAGAATAAGGCACTAATTCACTTTTTGCATGTGTTCTCCATGTATAACAGCCTTTAAAATAAGCCTTATATATGTTTAGGGTTGTGAGAAAAGAAACCCTACACATACATGTCAGCTATGGCCAAAACTCAAATCCGAAAATTCTGATTTCGTATATCTCGATAGATTCAGCTTCTGTCAAGCTTTTGTCGAGCTTCGTTCTTAAATCTCAATACATACTATTTCTATCGAGATATCTGTCGAACTTTAATGAACAAATTTTTTTCATTTGTTTTTTGGTCTAATTTTCATGGCTTTAATACTTAACTTAAACTCTTATTTCTTGAAATACTAAACTCATCCTAGATCTATCCAATTACAAATAAAGTACATTTTGTCAAAGAATTAGCCAATTACATAAAATATGTCCTTAACACTACTTCACAGATTCACTCTAATTTAACAAACCCACCAGTTTCATGATAGAATCAAATGCAGCAACCTTTAAAATTCTCTGAATTTCAATATTTAAAGGTACATTGTTTCTAATTTATATGGAGAAAATAATTTTTATTGAGGCATGTACTTAAAATTGTTTGTTTGTGACAGAGAGCTTGGCGAGAGAGACAGAGATCATCGACTACAGGCCTGGTCTTAATTTCCATTCAGGTGTGTGTTTGATTCCTTTGTAATGTTGAGCCTATTTTGATCGATTTTTGGTTTTACCTTGAGTCTAACTGCACGTGCAAAGCACATGTAATGAGTCTAGTATTATTTATGTGTATGACTCCCATTTTTAAGAAAAAATTTCAAAATAATAAAAACAAAAAATGATGTTTGGGAGACTATTTTTATTTTTGAGATTATTTTAAAAAATTATAAAAAAATAATGTGTAAAATCAGTAGATTACTTATATATATACACACACACACACTACTACTACTAATAAAAGAATTCTCATGTTTTGTCTTCAACTTTTGGTGTACCAAAATATCTTCATACAAATTTTGAAATAATATACCCTTTATTTTAATTTTATTTCCTACAAAAAAGCAAAAAAAGGTTAAAAGAGTAATACTATCTCACGTACAAAAGAAAAAAAAATTCAAATATCTGATTCCTATATGTATTTGTTATCTATTTGAATTCAAATACTTCAATTATGTTTTATCCAAAAAAAAACTTCAATTATGTATCTACACGAGGAAAAAAAAAGGGTTTTTCTCTCTATTCATTTGTATTCAAATGTCTGCTTTTTATCTATATTTATAATCTATTTAAATTCAAATATTTCAATTATGTTTATAAAAAAATACAAAATTAATTACTTCTTAAAAAAAAAAAAAAACCACTACCTCTCACATATGAAAGGGAAAAAAAAAAAAAAAAAATCTTATTCTTACCATCCATTTGTATTCAAATATCTAATTCCTATTTGTATTTGTTATCTATTTGAATGAAAATACTTCAATTATGTTTATCAAATAAATAATAAATAAAAAATTACTTCTTCCAAAAAAAAAAAAAAAAACTCACTACCTCACATTAAAACTACTTATTCTTATCCAGAAATTTTTATGTTTTTTTTTTTTTTTTTAATTTTAATTCCTTAAAACATTCCAAAATTTTTGTTATCTGAATTCTATACAGTTATCACAAATCCTCATCCATCCACACTAACGTATATCATCTTTCTTTTGTTCAAATCTCAAATTTTTTCATTTATCACAATTCTTATCCCAATTAATAAATTCAAATGTCTCATTGGGTTTCAACTTCTTACGGTACAAAATGGCCCTCATTTGAACACAACACGTTGAAATTGCATCTATCCACTGCTATCTCAACTCCCTTTAGCCACTATCAAGCATATCACATCTCCCACCTTCCTACTTCACAAATTCATTCTAATTTTACAAACCCACCATGTAAGGTTGAAATTTATCAACCATCTTGTTGGCTTTATTCCGTGTCAATTTACTTATAATTTAGCACTTAGTAACCCTGTATTTAGGTGGGATTCATGTAAGGGTAGTGTGTGAAGAGAGTGTGAAGAATTGCTCATCTTTATGCAAAAAAGCAGAGACTCGCAGCTAGGACTTGCGACTGACTCGCGGCTTGCAAGCCGCCAAATGCTGTGCACGTGAGAAGCATATGGAAAGGTGAAGGGTCACGCCAGCTGTCGCACTACAGGACAAAAGTTCCAAGCTGGCTAGACCGTTACCTCGCGACTTGGACATGACACGAGGCCAAGTCGTCAACTTATCCTGTTTGGCAAAAACTGACTCTTCGTATTCCAAACACACCACTATATATATATATATATATATAGACACTTATACCCACGAAATCATGAGAACTTCCAGAGAGAAAAATTGAGAGAGAAACCCTAAAGAAAAACAAGATTGCCTCATCCCCAGTCTTCACTAAGAGACTCCTCAAATTCCTCTACTCTCTTCCTCTCTATTGATAAATCCTTGAGAGGTTATTGACCAAATCCTTGTCTCACCACACCCACATCTGTGAGAAGGTCATTTGGTGTTAAGGGAAATAGTTTGGGAAGGAACCAATGGTTATTGGTTGATGCTATGAGTTATAGCGGAATCCGGTAAGCTAGAGAAGAAAAAAGTTCAGCGCAACCTCGTTGGAGCAAGAAGCTTGGAGGGCTTAGATACCTGGGTAGATTAGGCTTGGAGGGTCTATTACTGTTCATGTATCCCAACTACATTTTCTAGTAGATTATTAACCACTTTGAGGGCGGCAGAGAAGTTTTACGCCGAGAACTTCGGTTTCTTCTTCGATAACACATCGCGTGTTGTTTTTGTGTTTGCATCTCTCTTCCCTTAATCTTTACCGTTTATTATCTACTGTGGATGTGATTTTAAATTGGTTTAGATTGTTTATCAATTCTGTCATTTGCTTATGTTCATATTCCGCACATTAATTGTTTGATTATAAGCTTGAATTGATAATTTGTAATTTGGGGTCTAAACGTTCTAAGGTGTTTTACACACATATTTGAACTTTCAATTGGTATTAGAGCGGGTACACTTGTTGTGGTTTTAATACCTAAATGTGATCCTTGACCCCTTGTGTTATTTGCCATGGATTGTGCTTTGTATGCCTCTTTGTATGATTTGGTTGGTGATGAATGTAACATGCCACGTGTTTGTGAAAATGCCTCTATGAGTGATAATCCTCATGATTGTGATGCTTTGTTACATAAATCTTTGGATGTTGTTGATATTCCTAACATCAAACCCTTGAAGAAAAATGCTAAGAAGTTTCAAAAGAATTTGAGCAAGTTATTTTGTTAAAAGGATAATTTGAGAAAAATAAAAAACTTGCTGAAATTTCTCTTGAAAAGCTGAAAGAGTTTGAATGTTTAAATATGGACTTGGATGCTAAACTTTTTTTGTCTAACAAAGTTGTTGATGAGCTAAAATGTGAAAATAAATCTTTCAAAATGCATGCTAAGTGTTTAATTGCCGAACCTATTTTTAAAAAGGATGAAAATATTTGTTGCAATCATTGTGTGTTTAATTGTGGTACCCGATTTTATGCCTATTGTGTGTTCTACCTCAAAGAACAAATCGGTGTACATTCCTCCACATAAAATAAATCAAAAGTGGAGAGAAAGGCTGTTAAGTCAAAGCCTCCGTTTAGGTCTCAACATAAGACTTCAGATGGATCGAAGTTTGTTCTAACTTGCCATCATTGTGGTGTGATTGGTCATATAAGATCTCAATGTCATAAGTTGAAGAGAGAGCAAAACCATGTTGCTAGATCCCTTCCCAAAACATCTAGTAGACCTAAACACATTTTTTGTCACCTTTGTGGTGCCTTTGGTCATCTAAGATCTCAATGCTCTAAGTTTCATACTTTTAAAAGAATCAAAAGAAAAGAGAAACTTGAGATTCTTGGAAGTTGTGCTAAAAAAAGTAAACTGGATTTGGGTGAAAATAACATGTTGTTCAAGAAAGTGTTTAATGCTCTTAACTCCTTGACTATATGCATCTCTGGTTCTCATTCTTCCAACCCTCGTCTTACTTCTCATGAGACAATCATTCCAAACAATCATTTCGTTTGGATGAGGAAGGGTTCCTATGGTTGAGCTTTTGCTCTTTTGGTCCTTGATCTAATTCTTTCGAGCTTTGTGGGACCCTTTATGCATTGCATGTTATATCTTCATGCATTTTGTGCATCTTGCATTTATTCATATGCATTGTTTTTGTTTTGATCTTACCTTTTTGTTTTAATTTTGTGTGAGTAAAAAATTCAAAACCACATAAAAAGTGAAAAATTCAAAAAGTTTGATCGTATATATTTGAGCACATATCACATGTGAGTTTTGCCTTGTACCTTTGTACTTATGGCTTTGTACATTTATGAGCTTAGCTTGTTCTTTATGCACTTATATCTTTGTGGGAAAAATCTTGACATCTTTATGTGATTGTTGTAAATCAATCTTCAAGCTTGTCATGAATGATTAGTCAATAGTCATGTTGGTCTTAATACATGCGTAGACTTGTGCTTATATATCTTCCCACTCTTTTATTTTTATTACTTAAAGAACTCAACAAATGTAAATCTCAAAATGAAAAAAGATAATGAGCTGCAAAAGCTGTCGCACATAGTACTTGACTAGGAAAAAGGGAAAGCGACTTTTATGAAAATGTACGGTGCCCAAATGCCAAAGGCTTGTTCATCAAAATGAAATATCTAAAATTTCAGGCATCGATCTTAAAATGAGATGTATTGATTCAAAATGATCAAATATTATGATTTGTAAAGAAGCCAACTGAAAAACTTCTAAGATTTGTAATCATTTTCTTGTAGGAGGTCATATATGTTCATTTTTATAATTGAGATAGACCACTTGTCTTAGCACTAGTTGTGTATGACTTGATTGAATTGATCATTGAACCTTCAATCTAAACTATGGACTATTCCATACTTGATACGCACACACAACACACATGCCTAATGTTCAATGAATGCCTTATTCATTTATTCAATTGTACTTGTTTAAATGTGATATGTGTGTGCTCATCTTTATATGGATCAATCCAAAAATATTTTTGATAATTTTATATGTTTTTGGAAGTGATTTTTACCACTCTTTGTGTTCATGCTTAGTGCTTACATTGTTTTTCAGTGTTTAAACATGTTCTGGGTTGAAAAACAATTGTCAGAATTTTTCGCAACTTAATTTGGCGACTTGCAACCAGCCAAACCAAGTCGCGAGTTTTGGTGACTCGTTTTGGCGACTTGCCCAGTCGCGAGTTCACACTGAATGGTTTCGCGGCCCACTAGCGACGCGTTCACGACTCGTCCAGTCGCCAAATGCCCAGAAACAGCTTTTTAAAGGGCTTTTTCATGGGAAACTTGTTTTAAACCTCTCCTATCCTCTTTTAAACCTCTCTTACAATATTTTTACATCAAAACCCAATCAATTTGATGATTTTCCATTCCATTATCATCTGTAAGGTTATTCTAAACTCTTTTCATTGTTTTTGATCCTTAGATTATGTTTTGGAGAGTTTTGTGCTCTTGGTTGGGATTTTCATCATAGGGGTTGGGAAAACTTAATTTTTGTCAAATTTTTTGCATGGGATTGGTTTCTTTTGATGATTTTCTTTGGGTGTTGGCCCTTTGTGGCAAAAAGAGCATGTTTTAAGGGTGGATTTCATGATGTTC
Organism: Quercus suber; assembly: GCF_002906115.3. Classification (NCBI taxonomy): domain Eukaryota; kingdom Viridiplantae; phylum Streptophyta; class Magnoliopsida; order Fagales; family Fagaceae; genus Quercus; species Quercus suber. The sequence goes on from NW_027069733.1 coordinate 609,076, forward strand.
ATGCATTGGTTCACATTGTTGTTCATAGTGTGCATGTTAGGTGTTTGATAAAATGTCTCTTAGGCATTTTCTCGCTTGTTTGGACTCCGATGAGTATCAAACTTTGGGGTTTCTCATGTTTTCTCATCAGGAACATGTTTGGTTCATTGGTTGTGTATTTTACACACCTTACCCCACATGTGCATTTTCATGCATTGGTCATACATTGCACTTTGCACCTCTTGCACACACCTTGCTACCCTTGTCATGCATTGGTTCATACCTTGTTTCTTCTTCCTAGCATGTCATGTTTATCTTATGCTTTGTAGTATTTTGTTTCACCTTAGGTTTGAGCTTCATTTTCTCATGCATCATTGCATCCCTCGTGCATTATTGTCATTATTCATACCTTCATCTTTTGTCCTCGTTTCTCCTTAACCCTTTGTTTATTCCTGACAAAAAGGGGGAGAGTATACTCTAGAGAGTATACCGGAGAGTTTTTGTCATTTCTATATGACCCTTGTGCATATTCTTAGGGGGAGAAATTCTATTTCTCGTGCACATTTGTAGGGGGAGTGATATTCCATAGGGGAGATGCATGTACCAAGGGGAAGAAGACATTGAGCTAATAAGAAAACTTTGTTTTGGTGTTTGGTGTTTGATCAAGTTGCTCACATGTTTCACATCGTGATTACTTGATCGCAATTTACTTGTTACATTATCCTTGTCCATTTATTACTTGCTTTACCTTAAGGGTCTAAGGTGTTTTATGTAAGTGTTTCAAGTTACAAGTATATATGTTCCAAGTTCATCACAGCTCCTATGATTCATGATAGGGAGAGTGATATGATAGGGAAGTACTTTATTGTTTGTACATGCTACCTTTGTAGGTTTTTAAGGTTTCTATTTATGTTTTGTACCCATGTTACTTTTGTAAACTTTTAGGGTTGTTTCTATGCACTTGTAGGCCTTTGTGGTTTGTACCATGCTTTATGCAGCCTATGTGCTTTGCTAAATCAGTACTTATAACTAAGTGTTATGCATTTCCTTTTAAGTACTGTCACTTTTGTGCCCTTGTAGGATTTTTCCTAGATGCACATACTTCTTGTATTGTACATTGGTTGAGCGTTAGTCATTTAAGTGATGTTCCTTGTGTTTGTTAACTTGAATTTTCAGATGTTCATTCCAAGTGTGAATGAACATTGTGATCACTTGTTTATAGTGATTGCTTGTTTTGGTCTTGCCATGGTTTATTGCTTTATTCCATTGTGCTTGATTGCATTGTGCTTGCTCCATATGCTTTACAAGTTTTCTGTATACAATGAACTTATTGTGTTGTTGTGTTTCAGGAGTTCTTGTTCTTATGGTTCAAATGCTTCACAGATTCTAGAGTTAGGTGTGAGTGAGTTTTCCAACTGTACCTAACTCACATGTTAAGTCTAGAATTTGTTTTAGGGTTTTGTCACGGAATAGCCAAAAGGGGAGATTGTAAGATTGAAATTTATCAACCATCTTCTTAGCTTTATTCCGTGCCAATTTGTTTTTAAATTTAGCACTTAGTAACCCTGTATTTAGGTGAGATTCATGTGAGGGTAGTGTGTGAAAAGAGTGTGAAGAATTGCTCATCTTTGTGCAAAAAAGCAGAGACTTGTGGTCAGGACTTGCGACTGACTCGCGGCTTGCAAGCCGCCAAATGCTGTGTACGTGAGAAGCATGCGGGAAGGTGAAGGGTCACGCTAGCTGTCGCACTACAGGACAAAAGTCCCAGGCTGGCCAGGCCGTTACCTTGCAACTTGAACTCGCGACTTGGACAAGCCGCGAGGCCAAGCCGCCAACTTACCCTATTTGGCAAAAACTGACTCTTCGTATTTCAAACACATACCACTATATATATAGACCCTTATACCCACGAAATCATGAGAGCTTCCAGAGAGAAAAATAGAGAGAGAAACTCTAAAGAAAAACAAGATTGCCTCATCCCCAATCTTCACTAAGAGACTCCTCAAATTCCTCTACTTTTTTCCTCTCCATTGATAAATCCTTGACAGGTTATTGACCAAATCCTTGTCTCACCACACCCACGTCTTTGAGAAGGTAATTTGGTGTTAAGGGAAGCAGTTTGGGAAGGAACCAATGGTTATTGGTTGATACTATAGGCTATAGCGGAATCCGGTAAGCTAGAGAAGAAAAAGGTTCAGCGCAACCTCGTTGGAGCAAGAAGCTTGAAGGGTTTAGGTACTTGGGTAGATTAGGCTTGGAGGATCTATTGCTGTTCATGTATCCCAACTACATTTTCTAGTGGATTATTGACCGCTTGGAGGGCGGCGGAGAGGTTTTAAGACGAAGGCTTCGGTTTCCTCTTAGATAACACATCGCGTGTTGTCTTTGTGTTTGCATCTCTCTTCCTTTAATCTTTACCATTTATTATCTGCTGTGGATGTGATTTTAAATTGGTTTAGATTGTTTATCAATTCTGTTATTTGCTTATGTTCATATTCCGCACATTAATTGTTTGATTATAAGCTTGAATTGATAATTTGTAATTTGGGGTCTAAATGTTTTAAGATGTTTTATACACATATTTGAACTTTCACACTAGTTTCATGACAGAATTAAACGTAGCAAACTTTGAAATCCTCTGAATTTCAATATTTAAAGGTACATTATATCTAATTTATATGGAGAAAGGAATTTTTATTGAGGTATGTACTTAAAGGTGTTTGTGGTTAATAGAGAGCTTGGCAAGAGAGATAGAGATCGTCGACTACAAGCCTGGTATTAATTTCTATTTAGGTATGTGTGTTGATTCCTTTGTAATGTTTTGTTATGTTGAGCCTATTTTGATTGATTTTTGGTTTTACCTTGAGCCTAATTGCACGCGTAAAGCGCGTGGGAATAGAGGCCATATATTTTTTATTTTTACTTTTTGGATAATGATAAATTTTAAATTTGGAGCATGAAATTTTTTTGTGATAAAGATTAGCTCCCCAATTTAAGAAATAGAAGAGTTTGGAAAGAATTGTGGAGTCCACTGTTTTTATTTTATTACAACTATGTCATTAAAAACATTTTCAGTGTCTTGAAAACATTCTCTCAGTAGTTTTCAAAATCCAGTTTTGAACAAGGAAATAGAATACAATTTTTTGAAAACTATATTTAAAGAACATCAACCAAACAATAGATTCAAGTGTGGGACCCACCATTTTATGGTTTGCAAAACAAAAATCTGTATTTAAATCCTCTTACCAAGTAGGCCATTAAACTTCCCATGAAATCACGTATTATTGTTTATAAAACTTCCAATTAAACCATGTATTTTATATATTGTATACAAAAGTGTAGGTTGTTATATGTGTAAGTAATATTATAAGAGGGAAAATATGCAAAATAGAAAGTAAATCATTCAAGGCTGCTATGTACAAGAATGAAAAGAATGCCAAAACCCAAAAGGAAAAGAATCATCATCATATGAGGGTAAATCAAGCAATTAGTCAAGTATGGAATCAAAGTCAATCCATATTTAATTGTCTTTCCCCACTTGATTTTAAATTCATATTCAGAACTTAAATGGAAGACTTAGTGAATATGATTGATTATCTTCATTAAAACTCAATCTTACCAAATTAACAAGTCAAATTCGAGTTCAAATTCAAACAGTTTTTATTTTTTATTTTTTTGAGGACAAATTTTTTATTTTCCTTTTCCATAATTTTTCTTTGATTTTTTATTTGGGTATGATATCGGAGCTGGTTTTGTTTGATTTTTTCACATATATCACACGTATTTGATTTACCCGATCTAACTTTTAATACATTGGAACTGCTAATTCGGTAGGTTTTCTTAAGCCAGTCAATGTATTATACAGTTAACTGTTTTAGTTGATATCTCTTTCTATGCACGTTTTTTCCTTTATCATCAAGTACGAAGCAAATTTATTAAATTTTTCCGTATTAAAATTATACTACATGATGTTTTGTCTTCCTATGGTAGCAATTTATCACTTATGCATGCATATTATATTTTCTTCATCTTTTTAAAAAAAAAAAAAAAAAAAAACTGCTTCAAATCCATGTTTTAACGTTGTAGTCTTAAGCTATAACTTTACTCAATATCTTTTTATTGGAGGTGAATTTTGACAAATCCACTATTGGATTATATCTTCTTCTTATATCCTCAATACTTACAAAATTTCTATAAAATTAAAGGTCAATAGCTATGTCATCAATAAATTCTTTAAATTGCAAGTTTCTGTAGTTTAAAATTATACATAAAATATAAGTTTATAGATCATATCGTAAATAATATCCAATTGACACAAAATTTGACATGTGTATTAAGAGTATAAAGAATATGCACTTCAAAGGTTAGATTTTAAAAATATGTAATAATGTTTATTTTATTGAGTAAAGTTGTAGTCTTTGGTTACAACCAATTTTGTAACTAAATTTTATCCCTTTTTTTTTTCTTTTTTCTCTTGACCTTTTTATTTTTTCAGCATGTCGCCGCCAATATGGGAGATCGAAGCTGCAAAAGCACCATGGACTCTTGACAATACCCCTTTAGGAAATTATAGAGAGAGTGAGAGTTTAACAGTCGCTGCCCTTGATAATGTACACAAGAATGTGCTCTCGATGAGGTAGGAGCACTATACTAGCTAGTGTTTATAAAGATGTTGTGGTAAGCATTCTATTGCCCTCCATGAAGTGTAGTTTGAATTTTGAAGGAATACAAATATTTTGTTTTGCCTTTTGTGTTTCAATATATATTCCACTAATTATGGTATGTCATATATATATATATATATATGTAAAATTTTGGTTATATTACAAAGAAATCCAAACAAATAAATGGCAAGTTGTGATTGGAGAAATACAAAATAGAACACAAAAAAAGCGACATGTTGCTAATACCGTATTTTGTTCGCCCTCAATTTGCATGTTGAACCCTGAAAAATCCAAAAATATTATTTTCTCCACATGGGGCTGCGGGAACATCTAGAATGATGTTGCGCAACCCGTTCGGGCATCGAAGCACCCAAAGTGCCTCTTTCAGCTAAAATGACCAAAGTGCCCCTAGTCAACCCTAGGCTTGACCGAAGGTCAAACGAGGTAAAAACCCTCACAAAACAACATTTTCCATATTTTTACATCAAACTTGATCTTCTCAAATATTTTTAACAACTTTGACCAAGTTTGACCCGAAGTCGATCCCGGGTGGGCTTAAAAACCCTAATTTTGATCCGGCTGTCAGAACGGGTTGAAACCAACGCCATTGTGAAGATTATCAAATTCTCATTCCAACAATTGTTCATGGGTCAAAATTGGAGTTAGAATGGTCAAGATGTCACGAAAATAGGGATAACACACTGATCGATGCACCACTAACTTCCGAGAGCCATAACTTTTGATCTAACCATTGGATTTTCAAGTTCCATACATTTTCTGAAACAGGAAGTCAAGATCTTTCCAAGGGTGCCAAGATCAACCCAATCAAGGACTGTTTGAAGGGCCGCCACCTCAAAATTTGTGCCAGGGCTATAAAAAGCCCCATGCACCCTTCAGATAAAGGGAGACCATTTGTTTTTGCTAAGTTTTGCTCTCTGCCTAGTTTTTCTACACGTTTTTACCCTCTTCCAAACACAACAAACACCCAAAAAACATATCAAAGTTTCTTGATTCTTCTCTCTTCACCAAAAACACAAGGTATTGTTCTTATACCTAATCTTCTTTTCCTTGGTTTTACACTTTGGATTTGGGGTTTAGGGGTGTGGATGTAGTTTTTTTTTATCTACCATCCACACCCTTAACCTTCTAAATATTTTTCTAGCTTTTTATCCTTTCTTTTTGTTTGAATAACATGATTTATTGCTTTCTTTAGCATGTTTCTTTCCTTATTTGTGTTTCTAGCTTAAATATCTTTTCTTTTATACCTTATGCCATGTTTCATGCTTAGATCTACATCCTTACATGCCTATATGTTTAGATCTACATGCTTTAGGCTTTATGCCATGTTTTCCTATGTTTTGTGCCTCTTTTGTTCTAGGTTGATGTTAGGGTTACGTGCTCACATGCTTGTATAATGTTGTTGGTTATGCCTTGCTTGGATCTATGTGTTTTATGTGTTTATTTCCATGGTCTATGGTTAGATCCTTGTCTTCCATGATTTTATGCTTACATCCACATGCTTAGATGTATGTTCACATGCCCACATGCATTTTTCCATGCTTATATGTGTAGATCGATGTGTTTACATGCTTATATCAATTTTCTCTGCATGTTTTATTCCATCATCTATGTGCTTGCGTGCTCTATGCCATGTTTGTGTGCCTAGACCTTGTTTGTCATGCCATGTGCTATTGTAGCCTTTTTGTTCCTTTTATCGCATTTTCTTATGTTTTTGCCTATTGGTTCAGACCTAATTTAGACCTTATGGTCTTTGTCATTGTCCATACACTTTGGCCCATATCAAAGTGTTTGGATCATTCCTATTTGCACGTCTATGTTTGCGTGTTTCTATGCTTTATGCTTATGTTAGCCTTTCTAGTTCTAGGCTTTGCCATGCCTGATACCTTTAGTGGGTTTGTGGTTGTGTGGTTACATCCGACGCCCATGAGGCATTGTTTGGATGTAACCATTTGGGATGCATCACTATGATGCCAGTTGCTTCATGCCTACCTTTCCTCTTTTCCGCTCCGTGCAATGACATGCTTACCATGTTTGTTCGTGCCACCCATTGGCCTTTTATGCATCTTTACATGCTTGCTCACATGTCCATGCATGAGCCTTGCTTGCTAGTGTGTCGTCCTTACTTCAACACAATGAAGTTATGGACATTCGATCCAAACTTACATTTGTCCCTCAAAGACACCACCTTCTGTTTGCTTTCTTGCTTGTTTGCCTTCTTGCTTATTTGCTTGCTTTCTTGTTTCTTTGCTTGCCATGTTTATCATGCTTATCTGCTTTACGCTTCTTTCATATGCTTTTGTCATCTTTTCCTTATATTGCTTGTCTGTTGGTTTCTTGTCTCTGCCTTTGCATGTACACACACGGAGCGAGGATGCATGGAGTTAGGGCGCAATCCCCCAGGCACAAGCACAAAGGGCGAGGATGCGAGCATGCGGATATAAGCCAAGCAGCAATGTTCAGTAGTTTTAGGGATCTAGCCTCTCCCATTTGATTATATACTTTTTTAAATCCCCTTCCTTCCTCCCTCCTTAGATGGATTATATTAGATATATCATGTTGTGTACCATTCGTCCTCATCTCTAGAGTATGGTGACCCCTATTTACTTTCTTGCACCTATATTTTGAGCCACACTCTAGGGATGTAGGCATCTACTTTCCTACTCTGTGTGCTAGCATTGTGCATGATGTATGTATATATATACCTGCTCACGCCCTTCCTATGTGATTGTCACAGTTTGTGTCACCTACGGCAAAGCGATGCCCAATTTCCATTGCGAAAGTAAGGTGACATCTCGCCGGATTTTCACTATGGAAATCTGATACTTTGCTTGAATGTCTTAAGAAAGCATAGATTGGGACCACACCCATTCAAAAGCTAAACCTCAAAACCCCCCATGCATGCAAAGCCTCGAAAGTCAATGCCAAAATCATGTTTTTTTTACTGTCAATCTCCAAAAATTAAGGTTTTATCAAAACAAAGGATTGTCCTTGGACAGGCATTGTGGGGTGCCTAACACCTTCCCCAAACATAACAAAACTTTTGGACTCAAGAATTAAGATTTTTTGACCATCCACATTAGATTAGGAAAAATGCCCTTTTTCGTAGCCTAGGATTGGTAATAAAATCAACTAGAAATAGATAACCAATCACACCTTAGAAAAAACCCAACGATTGGTGACGACTTCACTTACCTTTAGTAATTCCCTTAAAATTTGGCCAAGATTCCTGCCACACTACCAAAGGTAGACAAATACCTTCCTCCATCGAGAGAGAGAGAGCACCTGAAGCTTTGCATGAACCACACCAAGCGCACCACGCAAATCATCGAGAGGGGCCTCCAATGGGCCCTACGCACGCGGGAGCATCACCACAGCAGGTGGTTGAACGAAGGCCCACGACAGCGATTTTCTGCTCTGATCGAGGCCAAGCATTGACATATGTGATTTTTCTGTTCACAATTAATAAGGAAGGATTGAAATATGTTAGGTTCTAAAGACTTAGGATTTTATTTATTTAGAACTCTAATGTGTATTATTGGCAAACCATGATTAAAACAAGTTGTTTAATCTTGTTTGGACTTGCTCAAAGTTGTATTTTTTATGTAAAGTTGGAATTGAGTGGCTGCAGAAGTATTAGTTAGTTTCAGTTTGGCTCGATCGATTGAAAATTAGACTCGATTGATCGAAAGTCAGCCAGAACGTTTTTCTGCAGAATTCCAAATCAACCCAAACTTTATTTAAACATCTTGGGGTTCAAGTAAAACTCTCCTATATATAAGGGAAACCCTAGAATGTTGTAGAGATTTTTAGGAGAGAGATTAGAGTGCCTCTTGTGCCTCTTTTTATTTTTAGGGTTTTGTACCCAAACCTTTCTAAGTCTTTGTTGCTCATATTTGCGGTTTGTGTGAATCTCTTGTGAGATCTTTGAGGAGCTTTCCTTCACATAAATTTAGGGTTTTCAAGGTAGAGATTATATCAACATCTTGATGATCAACTCAGTTGCTGCGATTAGAGTTTAAAGAATAACAAGCGTGGGTGCTTGTACTTGATTGAAGAGTCTAAGAAAGAAGGAGTCCATGGATTCGGAGCTTGCACGTGGTCATGTCAGTAAGTTCTACTGGTGGGTAGTATTAGGAAGTCAAGCGGGGAGCTTGTAAGTCCTTTTGTATGAACTTCGATTCTTTCATATAATGGATTCAGGTTTGCCTTGAGGATAGCTAGGCCAAATCCTCCACAGGTTTTTACCGTGTGGTTTCCTAGGTGATCCTATCATTGTGTTATTTATATGTCCGCTGCTTTATATTTTTGATATGATTGTATGTTTGTGATAACCTAGAATTGCATAATTTGACTAAGTTAATCACTTGGCTAATTAACTAGATTAATCTGGTTGGTTTAAGGGGTCTAAATTTCTAACAAGTGGTATCAAAGCAGGTAGCTCCTCTATTTTAGATCTTTTGATCTAAGAGCTAATCCTTGACCCCTGTTGTCATGGATAATTTGAAGTGTCTTTCTGATTATGTTTCTGCTCATGCTTCTGTTGATTTTATTGATGTCTGTGATGTTTTGAATAAAAAGGACACTATTGTTTCTGTTGATTTTTTTGATGCTTTTGAAACTCTTCGTAAGGAATTATCTAAATCTTTAAAAATTGCTAAGAAATTTAAAGAAGAGTTAAAATTGGCTAATCTTGAAAAAGAGGATTTGATTGTGAGATTAGATGAGTCTAATAAAAAGAAAATCAAATTTCCTCTCAAGATGAGAAGATGAAAAGCTTGGAACAAGAGTTAGTTGAATCTAAAACTAAAATTGAAAATTTGACTAGTACCAAGCCTGTTGTTGATAACCGAAGTGTTTCTGTTTCTCTTAAGCCTAAAACTGAGAAAGTTTATATCCCTTATTTCAAGAGGAATAATAAAGAAAAGGCTTATTTTGCTAGGTTAGACAAAGGTAAAAGTTCTGATGTAGACGCTGAAGTTTCTAAACCTATGTCTAAACCTACTGTTAGAGAGCATAATAAATCTGTTTTTGTGCCTACCTGTCATCTTTGTGGTGTTGTTGGTCACATTAGACCAAATTGTTCTTTGTTGAGGCAAAAACCTAAATCTGAGACTACATTGGTTGTTAGGAATACTGATGTTCCTAAATTTGTTCCTGTTTGTCACTTTTGTGGTGTCCATGGTCATATTCGTCCTAATTGTCATAAATTGAAATTTAAACATTCTGTATGTCAATCTAGGATATGTGATGATCTTTATCCTGCCATAAGTCCAAATAAATTATTTCATATGTTTTTGAAAAATTTGAGCTTGTTGGCTTGTGAAAGGAATTTGCAGAATTTCAGTTTCTCTTAGAAGATTGGTGTAATTCCTCAAATACACTCTGCTTCACATGGATTTTCACCTACAAAGCCGAAGACTCGTGCTAAATGGGTGAGAAAAGATTCTCCAAGGTGAGTGTTGCTAACTTGTCCCTGATTTAATTCTTTCAATTAATTGTGGACATGTTTTGTTTTTGCTTTTGGTTGTTTTGTTTTTTAGGTTGTTTTTATTTAAAAAAAAAAATCCAAAAACATTGAAAATTTCAAAAAGACAAAAATATTTTATTTTGTGTCTAGTTTTTTCTTGAGGATTACATGAGTTATGATATCTCTCTCTTGATTTAGAACATGCTTGACACTGTGGAGAAACTTGAATAGTTTGTGCTAAGCTATTTCTAATTTTGTGTGAATATGTACTAATTTGTACATGTACTCAAGGGTTAATTAAGAAATTGATATTTCTTGTTTGTGTACCATTTATAGCTCAGTAAGCACTTCATGCATAGCTTTGCATTGTTCATTTAGTATAATGTGTGCTTTTTGTTTTTGGTCATAAAAATTTCTTTTAAACCAAAAAGATTGTTATTTATTTTGTATTATATGTCTTGGATTTGAAATCAAGGTTGGTCATATTATCTTTAGATAACATGTTTATGTACCTTGTTTAGCTTTGATGAACTTATTTATTGCACTTGACTAGTTGAAACTTTGTAGTGCATGTTATGTGGGAAAGATGTTTATGGTATTTATCACTTTGTCTTAATCTTGAAGTCACATGTTATTTGACTATCGGACTTGATCCTTTTGAGAAAGGCATAAATAACCATCTCACCACTGTTCACTAGCCAATCATGAATACCTTAGAGCATATCATAAGATTTTGTGCTCGAGAAAGTGTAGCACATGCACAAAAAGAACATAAGGTGTAGCCTCGGTTAATTGCTTAATGCTTAAAATTGGTGTGTACTATTAGGCTTGATGCCATCTCACATAATTAAAATTGGTGTGTACTATTATGTTTGATGCCAATTCACATAACTAAAATCTGTGTGTACATTATGAGGCAAAATTCAAGAAACTTACATGATTGCAAGCTTTTGTTCTAGGAGATGTGAGAGTTATATGATGTAACTCTTTAGGTGATAGTCTCTTTTAAATTCTGTGTGATGAATTTTGTAGACTTTGTGATTGATTGCTATTCACATATCACCTCACATGTATCTCAAGGTTTTGCTAGTTGCACACACTACACAAGTTACTCTTTGTTAAATTTGGTACATTATATTGTATGTGATTTTGTTGTGGCCATTCAAGATTAAAAGTTTCTTGATTTGCGTGCAAAATGTGTTTAATGTTTGCGCTTTGAGGAAAAATTGATTGAAATTCTTGATTTTGAAAGATATGGGTTAAATTCAAGTGTTTTTGAAAAACTTTTCGTCTCATACTCATGCATTCTTTATAAAACAATGTGCTTTGAGGAGTTTCTACATTAAAATGCTATGTTTTTCAAAAATCTGATTTTTCCAGACTTTCGATCGATTGAACCTATTTTTCGATCAATCGAAATTGCGATTAAAATTTTTAGTTTGAGTCTGCCTGACTCGATTGATGTTCGATCGATTGAAATTGAAAAATTTTCAATTTCTATGTTTTTGACAAAAAATTTTCCATGCATCATTTGTGTTTAGGATTCACATGCATTGCATTGATTTCTGTATCCATCTTGTAGTTTTGCAGTCATATCTCTCATTGTTTTCACACATAATATGCATACACTTTGCTAAATTGGGTACTCAACTTGAGTTAAAAATTGATTGATTAATTTTTAAGTTTTGTACATTCTAGTATATGCTATTTCTTATGTGTGAACTGCAGAAATTTTTTTTTAAAAGATATGATGGATAATCAATGTGCAAATATTTTCTCTACTCATGCAGCTGTTTATGAGTCATATAGTGCCATGTTTGCATTTTATTGAAAGAGAGAATATTTTTTTCTTCATGTGTATCCTCAACTTAGTTTTTTTTTTTTTTTTTTAAACTTGGTTTGTGTCTTTTTATTTATCCCCACCCCCTTTTATTTTTCCCCAAAATTGTTTTTCCCAAAACTTGTTATGTTTTTCCTATTTTTATAGGGGGAGAATTTTTTTTTTTAAACCTTTGTGGTTCTTAGGGGGAGTTGTTGCTCTTCTTAGGGGGAGTTGTCTCTATTTCATCTTACTCTGTTGCGTATATTTTCTGTCTACCTTCTGATTAGGTAGTCTTTATCAATACGTGACAAAAAGGGGGAGACATAGATGACCTGTTTGTTTTGTTTAGGGGGAGAATATAAAATCTTTTTGATGTATCTAACTTAGGGGGAAAGTTAGAATTTATTTTGATTTATATGTTTCTTGTTTCACTTCTTATTGATTTATACTTATGAGTTCTTCATTGGTATATGTCTTTATTTTGTGTTATGTGAAATCAAGAATTTATTTTTGTTTACTTGTATTTTCCACATGTTCGTTTATGCGTTTTGTTTAGTGTTTTAGGAAATATACAGGTTGATTCAATTGAGCTGCTGCCTATACTTGCAACTGATGGATAGTAGTTAGGATTGAATTTGTGTTTATGAGCATTATTTTTGAAAAGGGCTTCTACTTTGTAAACTTTGAGCTTTTAGTTTGTGTTTTGTCACAGATTGCCAAATGGGGAGTTTGTTAGGTTCTAAAGACTTAGAATTTTATGTATTTAGAACTCTAATATGTATTGTTGGCAAACCATGATCACAATAGGTTGTTAAGTCTTGTTTAGGCTTGCTCAAAGTTGTGTTTTTTATGTAAAGTTGGAATTGAGTGGCTGCAGAAGTATTAATTACTTTCGGTCTGGCTCGATCGATCAAAAATTAGATTCGATCGATCGAAAGTCGGCCAGAACGTTTTTCTGCAGAATTCCAACTTAGCCCAAACTTTATTTAAACGTCTTGGGGTTCAAGTAAAACTCTCCTATATATAAGGGAAACCCTAGAACGTTTTAGAGAGTTTTAGGAGAGAGATTAGAGTGCCTCTTGTGCCTCCTTTTATTTTTAGGGTTTTGTACCCAAGCCTCTCTAAGTCTTTATTGCTCATATTTGCGATTTGTGTGAATCTCTTGTGAGATCTTTGAGGAGCTTTCCTTCACATAAATTTAGGGTTTTCAAGGTAGAGATTATATTAACATCTTGATGATTAACTCAGTTGCTGCGATTGGAGCTTAAAGAATAACAAGCATGGGTGCTTGTACTTGATTGAAGAGTCCAAGAAAGAAGAGTCCGTGGAATCGGAGCTTGCACGTGGTCGTGTTAGTAAGTTCTAATGGTGGATAGTATTAGGAAGTCAAGCGGGGAGCTTGTATGTCCTTTTTTATGAACTTCGATTCTTTCGCATAGTGGATTTAGGTTTATCTTGAGGATAGTTAGGCCAAATCCTCCCTAGGTTTTTACTGTGTGGTTTCTTGGGTGATCATATCATTGTGTTATTTATATTTCCGCTGCTTTTTATTTTTTATATGATTGTATGTTTGTGATAACCTAGAATTGCATAATTTGACTAAGTTAATCACTTGGCTAATTAACTAGGTTAATCCGATTGGTTTAAGGGGTCTAAATTTCTAACAAAATAACTTTTGAACTCTGTTTCTTTTGAAGGAAAATATATTCTGAAAATTTTTTTTTTTTGAAATTTTCTTTTAGAAAATTGATTTGCTTTCAAGTGTTTAATTGCAAACATATAAATGAGCTACAAATTATTTTTATTGTTTTACTTACATGCAAAATCATTATTATTTCTTAGTAATTTTAAATATGAACAAAATAATTCTTTCATAAAACATATCCCAATTGGAGAAAATATATTTTCTTTTCAGGGATTATTCACGATTATCAAATGGATCCCAAATTTAGACTCTACATCAAAGAAAGCAACAAGTTTGAGGTAAATAGTCATTTGAAAAGAAAAGAAATTGGGTATTGGTCCACAACAATCAATAGTCTTTTTGTAGAGTGAAAGGAGTTACCCTTGAAAGTTTTTTGTTGCTACAATTTTTATAGGGTCGAGCTTGTTTCTGTTTATTTATATTTTTCACCATACCATACACCAAAAATTTAAATAAATAAAGGATAAAAATTTTCATTGAAACAAATGCAATGATAGCCTCTCTCTCTCTCTCTCTCTCTCTCTCTCTCTCTCTCTCTCTCTCTCTCTCTCTCTCTCTCTCTCTATGGTGTGAATCTCATATTGTCCAATGTAGGACCATATACATGTAAAAGTTTCCCTTGTTTTTTAAGGTCCATGCACTCTAATAAGATATGCTAGTGATGGATGGATTCCTTATACTAAGAATATGATAGTCCAAGGGTGATTCAAGTTGGGTAGAGAAGTGTAGTTTGAACTTTGAAGGGACTTATCTTATTCTAATAGCTTAAACTTTTGGGACAATCGGTAATTTAAAATAGTATTAAGGAGGGCTATGCATATTTTTACAATTTCTAAGGCCAATTTGTTGAATTTAATTGATTAAATTAAGGTCGAATACCAAAGAAATAGTCCCGAAGTTTTGCCATATCTTATATAGACTTTTTATTCAAATAATAATATATAGGCTAAAATGTAAAGTGCACTCTCCTCTAACTTTACTTTTGTTCAATTGGAATCCTTTAATTTTAGAGTTATTCAATTCAAGTCTTTTATCCAATTTTGCTTAAAAATTGCCATTAAGAAGGCAATTAACTAATGAATAAAAATTCTTAAAAATTGCTTTCCATTATATTTATTTGTTTGCTCAAATTATATATATATATAATATAAAGAAACAATGTATTGTTCTCAATTTAATTTAAAATTCAAATTTTTATGAGTTTTAATCCATGTGTCTAACTTTTGTTTTAATATTAAAAATAAGAAAAACTAAAAGAAGGAATATAACTTGTGTTTAGGGTATATGTTGGTGATGTGGTGAAATAGATCGGTTTTTGAATATTGGGGAGTTGTTAGCAAATGTGTCTCATACATTGGATACATACATTCTCATACCGTATGAATTTCGTACATAGTGAATAAGAGATTATGCATATATTTGATGCATGAAATAATGATGGTTTGACTATGAGCTAACTACTAAGAAACTATATAAGGCCATTCTGAGAGAGAAATTCAAAAAGATTTCGAGGAAAATTACAATTCTTAGGTTAGTCATAAAGGGAATATGCATGAAATTCCCAGATCTGTGAGATGCAAAAATAGAGAAAAATATACGCCAAGAAAAAATAATCACACACAAAACAATATTTACATGGTTTGGCAATTTGCCTACGTCCACGAAGTTTTAGGGATTTCACTATTCTCAGAAAAAAATACAAGATGTGGCAATACAGTTTTCTCTCTACAAAACAACATAAAACCCTAATTTCCAAAACAACAGTTTATATCTTATGCACAGGATTCATAATGAGCTACAAAATTGACCAAAAACTTTTCCTAGGGGCATTGCCCTCGGACCCCAAGGAGACTTGTCCATGAGCGCTACGACTTTAGCCTATCGACCTAAGCCTTAGAAAATCTCCCATTAAAAAAAGTAACAAAATTATTTCAGATTAGGTCATAATCCAGATCAAACACAATTAGGCTCTATGAAGCCCAACGAGTCAGTCGTTACTTCATTTCACGAGCCACAACAAAATATGCCACACCACCAGCCAATGTCATATTCACTTAATTCTAAATGACCCATGTTTTGACCCAGGCCCAGGATCTTCATAGAGACTGGACACCAGCACTATTCAGATCCCTCTTCTCCATAAACAGCTCTAACGTACACCAAAACAGACCACAAATCCAACCCACAATCCAAAAGTTTTCAAATGCACTTCAACTACTTCCCTCTAGAAAAACAAAGTAAATGTCCATACTCAGAAGAAAAATAAAAAAATAAAAAAAATAAAGGCCATTGTTCTCATCTAATCAAGCCAAGACATAGGCTGACTTGATATCTAATGAAGAGAGACCCAAAATTTTTATAGGAATTCTGTTTTTAAACACAGCCCAATACTTCTTTAAAAACAATCTCCAGACTAGAACACAATTTGATTTCTTTTATCCAATCAAGCAAATTTAGCTTAAGTAACAATTGCAACATTAGCTTGTTTACAATAAGATTTCACAATTCACATCCCATCTTTGAAATTTTTCTAAGCAAAATCCAGAGATCTTGTACGTCTAATTTTCTCTAAGTCCCCCCCCCCCACTTGTTTACTATTGTTTCTATCACTTTATCTCATCTAAAGAAGTAGTACACTCCCTCTCCCTTATGTGTTTCTCAAAAAAAAAAAAAAAAAAAAAAAAAAAAGTAACACTTGTTCACATACCAAATAGGAACCAAACTTGTATTACAAGCTACTTGGATATACAAAATATCCAACAGAGGAGGGGATTTGATTTGAGAGAATAAAAGGATATTGGTCATGGAGGAAGAAATATGATCTGAGAGAATGAATTTTGATCGATTTGGAGAAGGCTTGAACAATGTCACTTTTGGTTTTGACCTATAGACCATATTCTTTTTGAGTCTCATTATTATTATTAGACAAATAGAATTCTTTTTTCGAGTACATCCGTAGCAAGAAATCCCGTATCTAAAGTTTTTGATCTATGTATCAATTTTTTTTGCTTATGTCGTTTCTTTTTTCTTCATTGGCATAACTCCAATCATTGTACAATTCATTATAGGAGATTTTTTGTATTGTAAACAAAGATATCTTTTTTTGTGTCATTTTTAGAAAAGTTGACAAACTTGGTGGATATGTGAAGGATATCCTTTCTTTTCCATCACTTTTACATGTATGAAAAAAAGATTGTGACATTTCATTTTTTACAGCATTTTGAAATCGGTCGTTTTTTATATATCGGAATGGATAATACCATCGTTTAGAGTCGAAAAGAATAGTCACAAGAGGTTTTCAAACAAGAATCTTTCTTTATCTTTATTTCTTTAAATATTTCTAACTTCAAATTTTCTTGATTGCCATCTAGATAAGAAGTTTCATAAATGGGTCTATTTTATAGCGTGTCTCTTTAAAGTGGAATTCATCCTCCATTTTTTTCCTTTCCATTCATTTGGATCTCTTCCGTTTCATCCATTTTTATTTGTCCAGGTCCTCGTTCTCTTCTGAAAAAAGAGAAAGAGAAGGATCTTCTTTGGTGGATACCTCTTG